>NW_019417120.1:72210-114494 GCF_000390285.2 Anoplophora glabripennis
TTTTTTCTGTAACGGGAAAAAAGTTTGACATTTTATCTCTGTTGACAGGTAACAAAATGTCACTTTTTATGAAATTGCTTTTTTCCCCGGGAAAAAAGTGAGTACTTTTTTCCCGGATATATACAATATACATAAGTAACGCGATTTAGCTGGCAATAATTTTTGTGACGCTACTTTCGCTGCTTCGACTAACTCCGGTGGAGTCAGAGAAAACTCGGAATCAGACATTTTTTAACTTTATATTATTCAAAATAACTACTAAACAATCACTAAGTTTGCAATTTTTAAATTAAATCACAGAATTAAATTGACAGATATTTGATTACTTTAAAGGTTTCCTTAGCAACGCAGATGTAATTGTCGCTATAAGTATAACAGCCTACCAATTTAAAACTTTAGTGACTAATATATTGTAATAATGTTTTTTCTATATTAAATCGTTGTTTTTCCCGTCACAGAAAAAAATAGTGTATTATACACGGGAAAAAAGTAGATTTTTACCTCTCGGTTTTTTGTCTCCAGACAACACAACCTCGAGCTAAAATCTAGTACTTTTTTCCCTTGTATAATAAATATCTATAAAAATCAAAATTTATTACATTTCTAAACGGTTCTGTAAAATCTAAAGCATACTACAAAAAAAAGGCATACTTGTCGAAATTCGGTAGCAGGTACCATTTTCGAGAAAAATTAAGTTGCATTTTTTTGCTCACATAATAAAATATTAAATTGAAAGAGGACTTTACCATTGAATGGGCTGAAGACATTTAGCTACCAACAGTATTTACATTTAAGACTATAATTTTAATTTCTTACGAATCACATTAAACAGTTAAATTGTAAAACATTTTATTAAAAAAAAAATAGATTTATTTTAATTATTGTGCTTAATTAAATTGTCACAATTTCTAGTGATTTCAAACATATTCAACACGGTCATTTCAATAAATTAAGTAATAGACTTAGACATTTAACCTCATTTGTTGATAATGATGGTGTCATCAGACTTCGTGGCAGAATAAAACATTCTTTAACATTTGACGCTAAACATCCAATTTCATTAGATGCTCATCTCAGCTTTATAAAATTAATATTTGAGCATGAACATTGCAAGTTAATGCATGCAGGACTACAACTTTTATTGAATAACATTCGTCAAAAATATTGGCTGATCAAAGGAATGTATTTAGCAAAAAAGATTGTTAGAAATTGCTTAACGTGTTATAAGGTTAAACCTCAGACATGTAATAATTTGATGGGAGATCTTCCAGACAAAAGAGTTTTTGCTTTATCCCCATTTTTTGTAATAACAGGAATTGACTATGCTGGTCCATTTTCAATTAAAGACCGCAAAGGACGTAGCTGTAAAATTACTAAAGGCTATATTTGCTTATTTGTATGTGTTTCCATTAAGGCATATTGAGCTTGCTTCCGATTTAACCGCAAATAATTTTATTGCTTGTCTAAGAAAATTTAGTGCTAGACGCGGTTATCCAAATGAAATTTGGTCTGATAGTGGGATGAATTTTCAGGGTTCATCACGTATTTTGAAGGAATTACATTCATTTTTAAAGAATAATGAGTCATGTATTGTAGATCATTGTGCAAAAAATAATATTAAATGGAAATTTATTCCTGCTAACTCCCCACACTTTGTGGTATATGGGAATCAAATATTAAAAATGTCAAAACTTACCTGATTAAGGTCATTGGGGAATCTATCCTCACTTACGAAGAATTTGTTACAGTTTTAGTGCAGGTAGAGGGTATTTTAAATTCACGGTCACTGCATCCTACATCCTCTGATCCTTCAGATTTAAACCCAATCACTCCTGCACACTTCCTTATTGGAAAAACTTTGGTAATGCCTCCTGATCCTGCATCTGAAATTAAATAAATTGTCAAGATATCAGCTACTCCAACAGTTATATCAGAGCTTTTGGAAAAGATGGAAGAGAGATTATTTGTCTACCCTGCATCATCGTTATAAATGGAACACACAAGAGAACGTTTTTCATGTTGGAACTATGGTCTTAATAAAGAATGACAACCTACCTCCCTAAAAATGACTACTTGGACGAATTGTGAGTGTTCATCCCAGCAGTGATGGTTTAGTACGCGTTGTCAGTGTAAAAACCGCTCGAGGTGTCTTGAAGCGCTCAGTAGTGAAAGTGTGCGATTTACCTGAAACAGAAAATGTTTAACAAAATTGTATCACTTCAACAAACCTTGTATTATATGTTATTATTTTATTATTACTCAAATGTTACTTACCTGTAAAAAAAATGTGTTTTATGTTATATTCAGATTGTTATTCTGTTTTGTTTACCATAATATTGTTCTTTTGTATTGAAAGACTTTGTCCTTCAACCTGGGGGGCATGGAGAAAAATGTTATTTCAATTTGAATATGAGAATATAGTTGATGTTTTTGCAAACTTCTTTACTTAATGATGTTTTTTTGCCATTTGATAAGAACTCTGAAAACTATACACTGGGCTTTAACTATAACCATACCATTTCTTCACCTTTTTTCGATATTCAAGAAATTGAAACAGCAATCCACAAACTTAAACTAAAATTAACTTCCGGTCTGGATCAGATTCCAGCATTTTTAGTTAGGGACGGTATTTATGTATTTTCCCTACCCCTTCAATTACTTTTTAATCTATCAATAAAAACAGGTATGTTTCTGGCCAATGGAAAATTGTTAGAGTCAGTCTCCAATACATAAAAATAGTGATGTATCAATAGTTAATAACTATCGTCCTATATCTGTTTTATCAAATTTTGCCAAGAAATGTGTCTATATAACCGTATATATCCTTCGATAAAACCTCTGCTTTCACCAACTCAGCATGGATTCTTAACGGGTAAATCTACTCACAGTAATTTATTAGTTTTCACTCAAAATCTGTCAAATATTTTGGATTCTCATGGCAGGGTAGATGTAATCTATATATCAAAGCAGAGAACACTATACCATAGTATTGATATAGTATTCTCTGTATCAAAGGCTTTTGACCGTATAGACCACTGCATTCTTTTGAAAAAGCTTGAAGGTTTTGGTTTTAGCCCCTCATTAATGAATCTTTTTTCCACGTATATTAAAGATATAATCTACTTTGTTACATTTAATTGATATAAATCCCGATGCCATACCGCAACTTCGGGTGTCTCTCAAGGATCCAATTTGGATCCATTGCCTGTTATGTAAATGTGAAAGTCTAATTTTTGCCGATGACATGAAACTATATAGGAAAACTGATAATGTTTCAGATTATTTTAGTTTGCAGAATGATTTGTGTAATATTGAAATATGGTGCAGGGAAAAGAGGTCAGAACTCAATGTTTCAAAATGTAAAGTTACGTATACTAAGAATATGCATTACGAAAAATATACATATAAAATCAATAATGAGAGTTTGGAAAACATTCTCTTAATGAAGAAAAATATGACCCCATTTAATATTTCTCTTTCATTTTATCACTTAATTGTCCTATTTGATATGCATATTCGATTCAATTTAGTGTTAGATGGTTAAGTGTATTATTTTTCTGATTACAAGATCAAAATTAGGTGTAAGCAATTAACCGAACATACCTCACAAATAGAAAGCTTCGTTAAAAAATTGTGTGAAGATCTGCGTGTCTAGTTTGTGGTTTTGGAGACATATAATTTAGAATTTATTTAAATTTCAAATTTTGTTAAAAACTGATTTGAAAAAACATACATATTTAAAAATTCAAATATGTATTAAACGATCATTTTTAATTTAAATTTGATTTTGATGTATTTTAGATAGATCAAATAATAAATCACAAGAAAAGTTTTAATACGATATATGTTTTTAAGCAAGCATTTTGGATTGAGGCGTATACGATTAATTGCTTTTGTTTGGCCAGAGGGTGCAAACACTTAAAAGTTTTGCACCTGATGACCCATTCTATATATTTTGATTTTTGATAAACATTGTGTGTTTGGAATCTTTACTAAAATAAAAAAAAATTAAGAATTCTAATAGGACTCCCTTTCATAAGTTGAATTAGGTAAGTAAATATCTTGGATATACATATATTTGTTGTTTCACATTTTAAATTCCATTAAATAAAATTTGATTGATTTTTTTCTCCTTACATTAACTTCGTAGGTAAAAGGTCGCTAAGAATAAAAGTTTTCTTAAGATTTTTGAAGTTCTGTATTATTTAATAAAAAAGGCAATGGCAATATTTTAGTTTTAATTGAAAATATAAACTTTTGTCTATTCCTCACAAGTATCTATCAAACAATGAGTCTCGGCAACCTTCCTGTAGTAGGCCGCAGAAGCTTTAGGTGTTCTCGTCCTGTTAATGCTGTCGAAGTCTACATGGTAGAGCCCGAATTTTTGTCTGAAAAGCGAAAATAATTAAAATCATATTAATTCATTTTCATATTTTTTTTTATCATGAAACCATTTACCTTCACAATAAATTTAATTAAATAATTATTTTATGAAATAAAGAAATATAAGAATAAAGTCATGCATGTGTTTCAGATATTTTGCGTTTTTCACTTGTTATTTTTCGAGGAACTTACGTATATCTATGCAAAAATTACCTAGATATACTAAAAGAAGTATCCAAATGCAAGTAAATATCAAATTTACCTACTTTTGGATACCTAACGCATGCATGTACAGCAGATATTATATGTTTAATAAAAACATTACTTATTACTTTTAGATGAACTTACGTGTAACCCAGTCCCCATTCGAAGTTATCCATAAGACTCCATGCACCGTAGCCAATTACATTAACTCCATCATCTACAGCACTTCTTACATTGCTGAGATAATCCTACAATTGATCAAAGTCGATAAAATACTCTTAATCAAAAACGATTATTTGAAATTCCCCTACATTTCCAAAAACATTTTTAATTGTTTGTGATTGTTAGATTTTAGTGCTGTTCTTCATCATTCTGTACGAACATTTAGAATGATAAAATAAGCATATTGTTTTAAATACAGTAGACCTGACATTTCACTTTGTTTCTTTATTTTTCTTTAGAAAAAAAAAAGTAGAAAAACAGGCAAAATTACATTTTATTTTATGTTACTATATTGGAGTGGATCAATCTAATACGCCAATGCATGAGAATGGACACAGTTTTAGTATTACCAAATAGATATATAACATAAATGTATTACCCTGTAAAAACGAACTCTTTTAACATCATCTATGATGGAACTATTATCAGCGATACCATTTTCTGTAATTATAATTGCTGGATTGTTGTAGGTTTCCTTCAACCAATTTAAAAGTTTTCTTATACCCCATGGAGTTATCTAAATGACAAAGGAAAATATGTCACCACATCATTTTATAATAATAATAAATAATATTAACAATATATAGAACAATGAGCATATACAGGGTGGTCGCGATGTAATGGGCCAAAATTCATGACTAGATTCCTGACGTGAAAATATTGCGATTTAGACAAACTCACCTTAGTCCAAAAGTTGATACTTACGGAGATACAGGGTGTTCAATGCAAAATATTATTTTAGTTTTTTCTTATTTATTTCATAATAAATGCTCATATCGAGATGAAATTTTGGTGTTAGGGGTTTTCTGGGGCGAGAGATTGAAATATATCCATGGTTTGCTTGTAGCTCATAGAGAGCGCCACCTGCGCTAGGTCGAATGCGTTGAAAACGACAGAACTTTTTTATCTTTCAAAAATCTAATTCTCAGGTAGCAAATTCTGATTTTACAACTTCTTTTACACAAAAAAGCTATACTTTTTGATAGTCGCTATCTTGCACCGTTCTCGTAAAATTTGCCATTGAAAATTCCAATGTATTTGCATTCAATTACAAATCGGCAAAAATTTTCAAGTAGGCTTATGTTAAAATCCAATTTTGACATTTTCCACTTATCTTAGTGCTGTCAGTAATATTACAGTATTATTCGTGCCTTATTAAAAGTATTCTTTACTTTATGATCTAAATCGTAGTGCGAGATAACATGCCACGCCATAATTTATTTTCAAATGGAGAAATGCGCGATATGGTTTGCGTTTATGCGCAATCAGATTATGTTGGACGTCGAGCGCTTCGTCGGTATTCAGAGTTGTATCCGAATAGAAGGCAACCAAATCGGAAACTATTTCAAGAACTTTTTAATAGACTTGGAGAAACTGGTAGTTTTCGTCCTAAAAGAGACAACGCAGGGCGTACTGTTACAGTTCACCAAGAAGAAGAAATTTTAGTAAGAGTGGCAGGAAATCCAGAAGTTAGCAGCAGGCAGGTAGCTAGAGAAACCGGTGTTAGTAAAACAACAGTTCTCAAAATCTTTCACAAGGAAAATTTATATCCCTACCATTTTACACCCGTGCAAAATCTTTTAGCAGCAGACTTACCAGCTAGATTACAATTTGCTCATTTTATGCGCAATCAGCAAAACCTTGACCAGGAATTTTTGGATAATGTACTATTCACTGATGAAGCGACCTTTACTCGTCGAGGAATTTTCAATTTTAGAAACAAGCACATATGGGATAATGAAAATCCTCACGTAGTCAGTGAGCGTCACTTCCAACATGAATTTAAGATAAATGTTTGGTGCGGAATCATAGGAAATCACCTTTTGGGTCCACATGAGCTTCCTCCAAATCTAAATGGTGACTTGTATTTAGATTTCCTGCAGCACCATTTAGTTGACTACCTCGACGATTTACCACTGAATACACGGCAAAATCTATTTTTCATGCAAGATGGAGCTCCCCCTCATTATTCTGTCAGAGTACGGAACTATCTTGACCACATTTTTCCGGATCGTTGGATCGGTCGTGGGAGTCGAATATTATGGCCTCCTCGTAGTCCTGACTTTAATCCTATGGATTTTTGTTTCTGGGGCTACATGAAATCAGTTGTCTATAGAGAAACTATAAACACCCGCGAAGAGCTATGGCAGAAAATTGTAAATGCCGCCGAATCATTTCGTAACAAGAATCTCTATTTTAAAATACGGCAGTCTTTGAACAAACGCGTTAATAAATGTATTGAAGTTGGAGGCGGACATGTTGAACATTTATTGTAATATTCGATATTCAATTGTTCATCACAATTTATAATTTGAAATAAACTCTTGTTCTTTTTGACATTCGTACCTTATTTTGATTACTCGAATTACCAAAGCTAAATATCTTGAGAACGGTGCAAGATAGCGACTATCAAAAAGTATAGCTTTTTTGTGTAAAAGAAGTTGTAAAATCAGAATTTGCTACCTGAGAATTAGATTTTTGAAAGATAAAAAAGTTCTGTCGTTTTCAACGCATTCGACCTAGCGCAGGTGGCGCTCTCTATGAGCTACAAGCAAACCATGGATATATTTCAATCTCTCGCCCCAGAAAACCCCTAACACCAAAATTTCATCTCGATATGAGCATTTATTATGAAATAAATAAGAAAAAACTAAAATAATATTTTGCATTAAACACCCTGTATCTCTGTAAGTATCAACTTTTGGACTAAGGTGAGTTTGTCTAAATCGCAATATTTTCACGTCAGGAATCTAGTCATGAATTTTAGCCCATTACATCGCGACCACCCTGTATATAAATTGTCTATTGGCTTATATTAGTAAGAGACTAGCTCTGAAATTTTTATATGTACCAGTTTTTTTAATGTTGTCATTATAAACGGGTACCTATTTAATTTTTTCTTGAGTATTTATAGCAAGAAAAAAATACCTTGTTACTAGATATGGAGGTTGACTCCCAATCATCGGGCTGGTAGCCATGAACTCCCACGTCGTAGTTGTAATTTGGTTCCCCAATTGGAACTTCGTCCTTGGCTGTTACTAGCATCGAAGTGTACATATTCAGGCCCATGTAATCGAAAGTGCCGCTGATGTATGCAATTTCTTCGTCGGTGAATGCTGGAAGACGTGATTGTTTGAAACCTTCAGCGAAACTACGTTCTGCAATGCGAGTCTTCATTATTTCTGGGTAGTCGCTGTTATAGATGGGATTTGCATACCATCCATACTAAAAAAATATTCGGTAAAACTTATCAATTTCCCTTTATCCATAAATAGGTATTATTTATATTGCGATCTCGTAGTAGTTTAAAATGAAACATACAAATGTGTAACCATCTAATTGTACTTACGGTGAATTGTAGTGCTGTCTCAGCAGCAACTATATCTTCTTCACTGTCGGAAGCAGGTTCGAACCAGAGAGTATCTATAGTGATTGATATTTGTCCTAGAAACAATGATTTTGTTTTGTAATAACAGCATATCTTGACATTGTATTGATTGTATCCTCAAATGCGATAGATTGTATTATCTCCATCCCAACAAATGTTTCAGTCACAAAATGTTGGAAGATTTCTGTATTTTAAAATCTTCATAATTTCATTTAATCTCTAATGAAATGAATACAGTACCTTGTTGTGTAGACCGAAATTCTTGGTCATATATATGCCAAGCCCTAGAGTGAGCCTGGATCACGTGGTGGGCACACAAATAGTCTGCTAATCCTGGCATTTTAATTCCTGGAGCATCATATCCCATGCCATAACCTCCTTGGCAAATTTGCTTAGGTTCATTAAATGTCAGCCAGTATTTCACGTCGTCTCCAAAGAGTTCGAAGCATAGCCTCGCGTATTCCGCGAAAGCTTCCACTACGAATTCACTTGTCCATCCTCCTAAGTCCTGCAAGGGTTGTGGCAAGTCCCAGTGGTACATGGTGATTAGGGGTTCGATGCCGTTATCTTTCAGTTCTTTGATTAGGTTTTTGTAGTATGTCACCCCGGGAAGGTTAACTTTGTTTACGTATCCTAGAAATCACAATATGGATTTTTAGTGTATTTTAATATAAACAGTCATTAATGAAATAACATTTAATGTATGAATGCTAATATACTGTTAATAAACAGTTGAATTCTTATAAATAATGTCAGAATATAAATACTAGTGAATAGTAAAGCGGATTAAGAAGAGGAAGAATTAAAGAAGAAATTAAAATAATATGCTATTACCAAAATGCGAATTTAGATGATAACTATTTGTCCAGTATTATCTCCATAGCATACTTTTACAACCATATCTCCTTGACTATTAGAGATAAATTCGTCAGTTTCTAAATCGTTGCAAATGATGGATGTTTTTCGGTATTTTATAAATATAAAATGATGAATTGAAAGAAATGTAATTACTAAAGTACAAAAATACCTGTAGGAAGTATCCTTGACCAAGATAGTGAGAATCGATAAAAATCAACGCCTAATTCTTTCAACATAGCCACGTCTTCTTTGTACTTGTGATAAGAGTCACAAGCCACATCACCATTGTCATTATTAGCAATTAATTCAGGATAAGAGTGCGTATAGCGATCCCATATATTTTCACCTTTGCCATCTTCATCCCATGCACCTAGAATAACGGATTTAATTTCATAACTAGAGAAATACTTGAAAATATTGTTGGGATGGTCGTTCTCCATTTTCATATCAAAATAGACAATCATAATTTTTTAAATTTGATTTACTTTCGTTTTAGGAAGTCATACAAAAATTTTAAAATGACAAACTATGTAATCAACATTTATGCTCATTGCCAATACACTTTTAACAAACCTTACTTTACCAATTCGATAAAAACGGTCACCTTACCTGATTTTATCGATTATACACTATAGCTCAAATCATGTAACGCACACGCTCCACTGATGGTACGAACAATTATATTATTTGGGCTCAACTAACGCTACTATTTGGCGCGGTCCTGGTGACACACTTCTTTTGCTACAATACTATGAATAAAGCCTGAGTTTCCGTCGTATCAGTGTAAGCAAGAACCGGTCATAGGAGAGTCACATTTCTGATTATTCTATGTATTTGTGCAAAGAACGATCACTGAGGTGGATAAAAAATTAATTGAAGAAACTGTACATAACAAATATCTGACCGATCAAACAAAAGTACAAATATGTTGCGACAATATCATATACTTTGTATTACCTAATTAATCGTACACATCCTCTCTAATTCATCTCTAACAATTTCAGTTCTTATCTTAGGCAAATAGATAACTATTCTGGTGATAACTACTCGTAATGTAGATTTTTTTTGTCAAATGATATGAAATTTTATTGAAAATGTAGTGAAATGTATGTTTTGTCGTCAGTAAATTCTTCATATAGAGTAAAAAATTCTCACACAGTTCGTTTTAAATATCGAGTACCTTCTTTTCTTATTTTGCATTTCTTCCTCACACAGACATATTGCAATCGCAGTTAAATTGAGTTTAGAGAAATGTTTAAACGCCTTCAATGTTTACTTCTGGATACGATTCGCAATAGAATGCACTAAAAGTTTGTGTCACTTGAGTATCCAGTGTAAATACTGTTCAAAATTCTTTAACGAGTGTGAACTGTGAGCATACTGTGTCCTGAGAGCCTAATTTGTATTAACATTTGTTATAGCTCCATTAAATAAAAAAGCTTGGCAGTTGAATAAAATTGTTTCAGATATGTTTCTATAACATAAATCAAATTTCATAAACAATCTAACCCAATCATAACTAATCTTAGTAAATTGTTATTTATGTCACAATGAATAAACTTACCTTCTATTTGATAAGAGGCTGTGGCTGTACCAAACATAAAATCTTCGGGAAAAAGTTTATTATTAGTTTCATCTTGTGCTATGCTAAAAGAAATATGTAAACATTATATTTTAATCAATCATTGACACCACTAACTTGAGCTTTTACATATGGGACTATAGTTCCCAGAGTAGTTGTTTTCCATAATTCAAAAATGCACACGTTAAAAACATTCATATGTTCTTAACGTATGCATTTTTGAAATATGTACCTACATAATATTCACTACAGTATTCATTCAACTTTCGAAACATGAGTTACAATTTTTGAATTTCTATTATTATTTCACATTTTGTAACAGTTCTCTATATTTTCTTTCACTATAGTATAGTATATAGTAAGGGCCTATTCTGTAATAAAATAGTTAAATTTTGACGGAAGTTATAATTTTAAGGGAAATTAAATATAAAGAATAAAATCGTATTCTATATCTATTTATTTATTTATTTATTTAAACTATTTGTCCAACAGTGAAAATCACCAATTACAGGACAAAGTATACAAATATATAATATTTACAAACATGTGAGCATACAGAACAAAATGTAAAGAATAAATATAACAAACATACCGGTAAAATAGTGTAACAAAAAAAGAAAAAGAAAAATAAGTAGAAAAAAAATAAAAAGCTGAAACTACTCCCTATGCTACCAATCATGAATTGTTGACATTTCTAAAGGCTATGTAAAGATGTTGCAAATTACAGTTGGGGTGGTCCCGAGGTAATGGGCCAAAATTCATGGGTAGATTCCCCAAGCAAAAATATTGCGATTTAGCGGAACTTACCTTAGTCCAAAAGTTGATAGTTAAAGAGATACAGGGTGTTAAATGTAAAATATTATTTTAATTTATTTCCATTTATTTCTTAATAAATGCAAATATCTACACAAAATTTTGGGGTTTGGGGTTCTTTGGGTAGAGGAATTGAAATTTGTTCACATTTTGGTTAAAGTTCATAGAGGGCGCTAGCTGTAGTAGATTGAATGTGTTAAAAACTACATAACTTTTTTGTACTTTAAGTTATCTCATGTTTGGTATCAAATTCTTATTTTCCAACTTTTTTTACACAAAGAAAGTATCCTTTATGAAAGTAGCTATCTCGCATCGTTTTCGAGATATTTGACTTTGAAACTTCCATTGCCATTCCATAAAATTATAATTAAGTACTTACAGGTATTATTAATTTAGCGGTAAAGTTTCTTAAGTAGGATTTGGACGAAAATAAATAATTGACGTTTTCCACTTATCTTATTGTTGTCATTTGTATGCTAATTTCTATTAAGTATTATTTGTACCTATTTAAAATTACATATTAGCTTACAATTTAAATTGTATACCTACTCGTATACATAAATGTGAGATAGAATGTCGAGATTTTCGTTTTTGGAGTTACCCACATGAAATCAGTTGTTTATGGAGAAACTATAAATACCTGAGAAGAACTTTACAGCAGGTTTTAAATGCTGCAAAGTCACTTCGCGTTAAGGATTTATACTTTAAAATAAAACATTTTTTAATAAACGCGTTTATAAATGTATTGAAGTTAGAGGTGGACGATTATTGTCAAAAAGGAATATTCTACGAATGTTTACTATTTTACTGTTCATTACAATTTTTAATTCTAAATAAACCCTTGTTTTTGACATTTCTAAATTATTTTAATTATTTCAACTATTTGCATTGGAAGTTTCAGAGCCAAATATCTCGGAAACGGTGCAAGACAGCTACTTTCATAAAGTATACCTTTTTTGTGTAAAAAGAGTTGAAAAATAAGAATTTGGTACCAAATATGAGATACCTTAAAGTACAAAAAAGTTATGTTGTTTTCAACACATTTAATTTACGGCAGCTGGCGCCCTCTATGAACTATAACCAAAATGTGAACAAATTTCAATTCCTCTATCCAAAGAACCCCAAACCCCAAAATTTTGTGTAGATATTTGTATTTATTAAGAAANCGAAATGCGAGGTATTTCAAAAACTTTTTTGCACCGAATCAATTAAACTGGCTTGGTTAATATAAAAAACAATCCAAGCCGGAGAGGAGTATTCCAATTTGGAACGGGTAAACGCGTAAAATAATGAAAACTAAACGACATTATCTCTGAATTCACGACCTTGTCTAATCACAAAGCCCAGCGTACTAAGTGTTGAAGACGCCAGATACAGAATATGATTTGAAAACGTAAAGTTACTATCAAAATATATTACCAAATCTTTTATGGTATCCGTGCGCTCTAAGACGTCCGAGTTAATTTTGTAATTGAATATAATGGGCTTAAGTTTACGTGAAAAAGAAACGCCTTTATACTTGGAAATATTTAAATGCAAATTATTTGAATCGCACCAAGGGACTATTTTGTCTAACTGACTCTGAAGGTGAAGACAGTCATCATCAGTGTTAAGATAGAGAAGATTTTTAAGTCGTCGGCATAAACAAGTTTGCGACAGTCAATGTAAGTCCTAATATCATTAAAAAAGATGGAAAATAGGAGGGGCCCTAGATTGGAACCCTGAGGTACTCAGGGTTCCGAAGTAATAGAATACCAACTAGACTTAAAACCGTTGTAAGTGACATATTGTAGACGATTTGACAAATATGAGCAAAACAGTTGTAAAGAGTTGCCACAAAGTCCGTACTCCAGAAGTAATAGAATACTGACTAGACTTAAAATCGTTGTAAGTGACATACTGTAGACGATTTGACAAATATGAGATAAACAGTTGTAAAAAGTTGCCACAAAGTCCGTATACTTCGAGTTTATGGAGGAGTATGCCGTGATCAATGTATCTATATGACTTTTACACGCTACAATTTTACTATTTCCGTTAATTTTGGGCCGTTAAAAAGTTAATATTAATGGTTTAGGAATAGACTAGGGTCTAGTACCCTAAAAATATTTTTGTTAACTATAGTCAAATAAAAATTAGAAATATGGTATTTGATGGTTTGATTCATCTTATTTATAGTTGGTGAATTTGACGAGAACCGCAGACAAATGTAAGTAAATGGTCTTGTTTTTTTTAAGAACTTCAAGACAAAATGAGGTTATAATTGTTTTCAGGAGGGAACAGAGATTAAATCAAAGACAACTTCAGGATAATAGTGACCCGTTTCAATTGCCAGATAAAATATTTCTGAAGTTGTTCCGACTTAATAAATAGTATTGCCGGTACCTTATCAATAGCTTTTAAATCAACCTATTAGAACACCCAGAATCCCTCCACACCTTCGAATTTTGATTGCTTTGAACTTTTTTGGCCAAGGCAGTTATCAACTCTCTGTTGGACATGGTTACAATTTTTCAGTGAGCCAACCGGTGGTAAGCAGATGTGTATCAGAAATATCCGATGCTATAACATTTTTATTACCCGTTTGGGTAAAATTTCCTGCCAACATTAATGAAAGGGAGGCAATCAAGAGGTTTTGGTGAATTGGACAATCGTTTTTCAGCTGCTGTGGGAGTTATTGATGGAACATATGTCAGAATTATTGCTCCACCTGCAAACCATCCTATTCATCCTGGCAATATTGTCGCAAAAATTATTATGCTATTAATACCCAGATCATCTGTGACAGTAAACAACAAATTTTAAATATTAATGCTCGCTTCCCAGGATCGGTGCATGACTCATCTCTGTGGATGATGTCTGGAATTAAAAGAGTAATGCATCAATATTTGATTTAATCTGGAGCACTGGATTATTTGATTGGAGACAGTGGATATCCACTGGAACCCTGGTTATTAGTTCCTTTTCCAGAACCAATGGAAAATACCCCAGAATCAAGATTCGGTAAAGTGCTGTCTACAATTCGGATAATAATTGAGCACGTGAATGGTGTGCTGAAGAGTAGATTCCAGTGTCTGCATGGACATAGAGCACTTAATTATGACCCAATACGAGCTGCAAAAATAATATGCAGTTGTGCTGTACTGCATAATATGTCTGGTGCATTTCCGTGTTGCCATTCCTGAAGATATAAACGTTCTGCCACCCCCTCCTTCTAGGTTACAAAGAATACAACAACCAGTTGCTCAAAATGATCATTACAATAAGGCGGTTAGACGACAAAATAATTTTGCCAATAGATATTTAAGTGATTAAAAATTAAATGTTATGACCACGACGCTGCCTTTTTTTAAACTCACTATTATTTTATACTATTTTCATATATGCTTTGATTGAAATACATAATTCCGTGGTGTTGGGGAAAAAAGATATCAGTTCAATTTTGGCCATTTTGAGGTATGTACATTCAGATTTCAGTTTTAAATATTCAAATATTTCTTCCGGGCCAAACGGGATATCTCATTCGAAGTTAAAAATATACTAGACCAATGTTCATTACGAGGTATGTCTGTACAGCTCCTCGAAAATGTACTTGTAGACGTAAGTCAACTTGTCCCCTTTTGAACAAAAATATAATGTATCAAATTGTTGGTCAAAACAAGATAACATGACATATCCTATTTTGTCCGAAAGTTTTTCGGATGTTTACACAGATATATCTCGTTTTGTTCTTATTCAGTTTGCATTAAACTATGTAACAAGCAACTTCAAGTGAAGTTTTTCTCTGGGAAAATTCTAGTAGAATAAATGGACGCCACAGGAAAGAACCGTATGTTTCGATCTACAACAGTGTCTCCCTACTTCCACAACTTTCTTCTGGAATGACCTTTTACTTAAGACAGTTGTGGACATTCAACCTAATACCGGGACGCGTAGTAATTTATTTATTAGTTCTCGGAACGGATGGGCCAAAAGGTAAAATATTTCAGTCAACACTAATTATCAAAAGTTGAGAGCTCTCAAGTGGGTTTAGCATCGTCCTTCGGAGAAATTTAGTAATATTTTTTTTGAACAAGTTCACTTAGAGTCGGGGCCATGTGACAGTCATCTGTCGCGTCCGGGAGGCGCCAACCTATGTTGGGGCAGGACAAAAAAAAACCATGTCGGTAATAATGCGCGAAAACACGAGGAAGACGTAAACGTTCCGAATTAGAATTAAATCAAATTGTTAAATTGGAAAAGAAAATAATAGATGAAATAGCTGGTTTTTTGGCGGATTTTCCAAGCTATAAGGATATATTAAATAAGATCGACTAATCCGTCCCGTATCGCTACACGGAGTCACTAGAGGAAGGCTATGGTTACTNAAAAGATATCAGTTCAATTTTGGCCATTTTGAGGTATGTACATTCAGATTTCAGTTTTAAATATTCAAATATTTCTTCCGGGCCAAACGGGATATCTCATTCGAAGTTAAAAATATACTAGACCAATGTTCATTACGAGGTATGTCTGTACAGCTCCTCGAAAATGTACTTGTAGACGTAAGTCAACTTGTCCCCTTTTGAACAAAAATATAATGTATCAAATTGTTGGTCAAAACAAGATAACTTGTTTATTGGTGTTACTGTAACAAGTCAGATTAAAAGCACTAAAAATACTTAAAATTAATTTAAATATATAACAGGGTATGACAGGCACAGACATCTGCACATCACAAAATATAACAGACATCACACAAAAACAAACTCTAGATCACACAGAATCATGCTCAGCTAATAAAGTGTAAATCGTTACAAGACAAGAATTCCCTATAGTGATAAAATGCCTGCCCCAGGAGAAACCTCTTCACCGTATTCTTAAAGGATGTCTTACATTTAATATATTTAATGTGTGATGGTAACCGATTAAACATCAAAATCGCCAGATAATTTGGGGTGTTTTGTGTTTTATTTAGCCTATAGTATGGAGTTATTATATTATCTTTGTTTCTTGTATCGTAATTGTGTTGGTTTGCATAGGTGGGACAGCTGTCTAGGTTTGATTTAACGTATGTCAGGCATTCCAAAATGTACAATGAGGGTAAAGTTAATATTTGATATGTGATGAATGCATTTATACAATCATCCATATAACCCAGTCCAGCTATGATTCTAATTAATTTTCTTTGAATTGCAAATACTTTATCAAAATCTGCGGCATGACCCCAGACTATTATTGCATAACTCATAATTGAATGGCACAAGGAGAAGTAGGCAGATCTTAATACACTAGTGGACACAGAATCTGAGAGATTACAAACAACAAATACACCACTACTCAGTTTTTTACAAATCCCATCTATGTGGATATTCCACCTCAGATGGGGATCCAAAAGAACACCCAAGAATTTTACAGCGGGTACTTCATCACCAGAAACATCATAATCACGCAGCGTAAGCATCATTCGTTGTGTTTTATTTCTATTACATATAAGATTATTGCAAGCAAACCACTTTTCTGCTCCTGATTGAGCTTCATTTTTTCTAGTCTCTACATCAATTATATCTTTAGATCTGATAGAAATGGTGGTATCATCGGCATACAAGACATATGTCAGGAAAGTCTTTGATAAAGGCATATCATTATTATAAATTAAAAATAACAAGGGTCCCAATACCGAACCTTGCGGTATACCTATTGTCACATCCCTCCTGTCAGATATTTCATTATTAATTTTTACCACTTGACTTCTATTAGCTAAAAATGATTTTATTATTTTTAAATCACATCCACTAAGTCTATATTTTCCCAACTTCTCAACTAAGATGTTATGTGACACAGAGTCAAAAGCCCTACTTAAGTCCAAGAATATAGTATCACAGAATTCAAGATTTTCATATGCGTCTAGAACGTTATTTACAAAGGCCAGTATTGTACTTGTAGTATCATGATTCTTTCTAAAACCATGTTGACATTCTGTGAGGAGTTTATTTGACTCAAAATACGCAGTCAGTCTATTGCACAAACATTTTTATAATATTTTTGAGAGAACTGGAAGCACCGATATCGGTCGATAATTTGCCGGGTCATCAAGGTTACCTTTTTTGAATATTGGTGAAACTACTGCTACCTTCAGTATATTAGGAAATATTCCTTGGAAGAGACATTCATTTATTAGTTTAGTTAATGGATACACTATAAGATTCTTTATAATTTTTATGATTTTCACACTTAAGCCATATTTATCTTTAGTAGCTTTACTTTTAAGGTTTGTAATGATGTCTCTTACTTCAATGTACGTTACCTCAGAAAATTTAAAAGTATTATAGGGTAATTTGTTATAATCAAAATTAAAGTATGGATTTAGAGCATCTTTCTGAGAACATAGTTTACGGGCTTACAAATCCTTTGCGGCCGCTGTCGTAAAATATTCATTAAATATATCCGTTACGGTTGGACTTATTTTTGGTAACATTACTTTTTTTCTTTGCTTGTTTATAATATCCCACATACACTTATTAGGGTTATTAGCATTTCTTAACAGTTTCTCATTTGCCTTACACTTTTTTTTTATTTCAGATTTGTACTGCATGCGATAGATATTTCTCCTCAATTTATTTTCTGAACATGGGTTTTTTTTGTATATCATAATAAAGAAGTTAAGTTGTTCACGCATAACTCTCAGATAATTATTAAACCACGGAGGTCCGGCTGTATTGAGTTTACTACTATATTTTTTTCAGGAAAAGCTGAATTATTACATTCTACTATTTTATCTAAAAAAATTTGAAATTTGACATTAATATCTAGATAAACATTTTTAAAGAATGTCCAGTCAATATTTTCAACTAAGTAGTAAAATTTAATATTACCCCCCTTAGTAATAGGTCTACATATTTTTGTTGCAGGTTTCTCCATAATGTTTGATTCACAAAGAACTAAGTTAATAATAATACCTTTATGATCCGACTAATTACAGTCCACTACAGAAAATTTACTTTCAGTTGTGAAATTAATGAATACATTATCGATGCACCTATCCTTCCTTGTGTTTTCATAAACTTTTTTGTGCGGAACAGATCGCACAAACGGGCAGAGTATCCCGATTCACAGTCTGAGTAAATATCAAAAGGTACNAATTACAGTCCACTACAGAAAATTTACTTTCAGTTGTGAAATTAATGAATACATTATCGATGCACCTATCCTTCCTTGTGTTTTCATAAACTTTTTTGTGCGGAACAGATCGCACAAACGGGCAGAGTATCCCGATTCACAGTCTGAGTAAATATCAAAAGGTAATAGCCAGGGTTCCCGCCAGTAAGATAAGAATAGATTCGTCTGGACCCAAGAAATGGGCGTGTCGAAGCGAAGTGTCGAATTCAGGAGAGATCTACGAAAAAAAGTCAGTTCTTCCTTGGGTTTCACATTGAGCAGTCTACTTAGTTTTAGAGTCTCGGGTTAATTTAATAATGGATAAAGTAATTCCAAATTTTGCTATGGATCGCGCATTCCCTGAATCTCGGTACGCTGTCGCGTGCAAATAAATTAATTAATAATGTTGTTCGAGCCGTTGTGTCGTTATTTCGTTTGTTTGTTTTGTTTATTGTTATTAAAACCCTTCCTGGAAGTTTTGGTGTTTCCTTTTGTTTCTCTCAACTTTAGTGTCACCCTGTACAGCCAGTCACTGGATTACATTCTACGTAAGCAATGGATGGTAAGTGCTTGAAATTCATTCTCTGAACATACATTTCTAAGTTCCCACGTATTAATTAAAATGTAATTTAACATTGTACCATTTTTTTAATCATATGCAGATAGTAAATTACTAATAGGTACTTACTTCCTTCCACTTAGTAACGGTTTTTTTTTGGCACCTTTTAGCTTGTTTAGTTCACCTGCTAACTCTTTCCTTGTTGAGTTCCATTTTTCTAACTGGAATGGGTCAATTTTTGTTTCTATTAAATATTTGTGCCCTTCTAAAAATGACACAAAAAATTCTTTCTGAATTTTGGACATTCGACCAGCACGTGGTTTTCTTTGCTCTGACATTATATTATCACCGATTCATTAATAAAATGCTAACAATACAATATAGAACCAGAAATGATTATACTATTCTATACTAAAATCGGGAAAAGTTAGGTTACAGTATTACAATACGAATACGCGACAGAAATTGGCTGCTTCTTATTCTTTATTATCAAATTGCTACGACAAATAGTACTTTTGAACTAAAAGTGCCGAAAACTTGCGATAATTTTAACGCACCCGTTAATTTAGCCAGATCGTTAAATAGTATGATATAGAATAGAAACAAACATTAAAATGGCAGTTTTTAAACGTCCACTAAAATTTAACTTTGTGCTTACAGAATAGACCCACCCTATAGTATACTAAATATAAATTTAACTTTTTAACATTCTTTAGATTCAAATTGTATTTTTTATGAAGTATACAATATCAATATTCAAAATACAATTTATATAATAAAGTAACAAATGTTGTAATAGACATTTCTTAACAAAAAATTGAAAAATTTCTTACACGTGCCTATGTAAGTCAAGTGTTTGGGAACTTACCTAATAGCAAGCAAACAACAAAATATAAAACCTTTTAGAGACATGACTGATACAATTCTTTTAACATGTGCCTTATATATGTGTTCATAACTAATATTTTACAAGTACTCCTTAGTTTGAAGTAGCTTTGGTAAGCACATAAAGTGATAAACTTGGAAATATTTGGAAAGAAAAAAGTATTGAGTATTAATTACGTAGTATTAAATGACAACGCATAATTAGTTTATTTGTGATATGTTTGAAGTACTGAAATTGCTCTTATCAAAACACTAGAGCTTAGTAACTAAGCGGGTGAATACTCCAGTCAAATTAGAGTTTGAACGTGAAAAAGTTATTAGTAGATATTTTATTGCATTTTATGACGGGGAAGGTTATGTAGAATGATAATATCAAAAAAGTAACGCGAAAGAAGTGACGCTAAGTTGGTAAATTGCAAATAAGTCGCAACTTATTTTACTGCCCACGAAAATATAGACGACCTATCGGAAAATTAGTTATTTTATGTTGTAGGCAATTAAATTACCTCCAATTAAGTATCTTAAGCATATATCACAAATTTGTTAACTATAAAATAAAGGTTGAATGCGGAAAAATCAGTTTTCGAAAATTAAGCTTTATTATTGCAAAGTGCAATAGATATTGATGAAATTTATGGAAAAGACGGTCAATCCAAAAACCAATACATGTTCCAAAAGCCGATTCGATTAACCGTGAAATTGTTGCTCCAGGTATTTGTTAATTAATTTCGTTCGTTTTTTTCCATCTAATTGTTTAATTACTAAACGTTTATTTTAGAAGTTACATAATATCATAGGCTCAAATTGTTCCAAAGAAACGTATCGAAAAAGAAAAGTTTCAAGTATATAGGCTATGTTAGTACGGTAACAAAAGAAAATACATTGGGTATTTTCTTATGGAGGTTTATTTTGCAAATTTTTGGGAGATTTTACCCCCTCTATTCCCACATTTGACCCCGCCCCCCGTTTAGATAGACCAATCAGATTGCAGCATTCCGAACCAATTAGATTATGGCGCGAAATTCAAATCAGGGCTCTGACTGCCTCCTGTCCAAGCTCCGGGAATTCAGTCGCCTTCTCCCCGGGAAACTTAGTCAGTGGATGACGTCATTACTCGCAAAAAATTAATCATTAAAAAAAAACTATGCCAAGTCCATCGGATTGCGAGTCAAACATACAATCCACTAGCACTAGACCACAACGCTAATATACTAGAGATGCGATATATTTGGTAGGTATGCGAGAGACGCGAATTCGGCGGCGGAGTGCCGACGTGCGAGGGGGCATCGGGCGGCCGGTGTCGATCGACGCTGCAAGTAGCGGGCGGCAGGGGGCTGAATAATAAACCAAAGTTTCTCTCAATAAAAATATTCTAAAAATAATTAATTATTTTATTTATCTCTGCTATTAAATACTTGACACGTGCTTATTATATTTTTTTAACTATCAAATCCATTTGCAAAAAATATACTTCCTGTAAATCTTTGGATATTTTATTTATCGTTGTTATAATATTTTGTTCTCTATTAGTCTGTGGGTACACATACTGCAAGTGACCCATTTTTAAGTACATCGTGCCATCCTGATGTCCGGACGCACCAGGGTTCCCGGAAGACGACCCCGACAGATTGGCGCCAAGGACCAGGTACTTCTGCGAGCGACTCCACGCCAAGACGACTCTCCAGCAAACACTCGAACTGACAACACGTAATTTTTTCACAAGCTTAGTTTTCAATAAAAATACTTTATTTGTACCGTTGAGAGAACGTTTTATTTTTGCTGTACAGCGAAAGCAACCCTCAAGTGGTGACCCCGACGTGATCTTTCAACCGTCAGTCAGTAAAAGTACGCAATTTTTTGTGCAATTAGAGTGGTTTTTATTTCGGGCAACGCAGGAAGTAACACGAGCCTCAAACAAGGAAACTACGTCGAAAATCATACCTGTTCAGAAGACGACAGACTGAATCGCATCGAGTAAAGTTGGTGGAGATGTCGCAGGCAATGGCGAAGCTATTTACGAAAAGTGAACCGCGGCGACCGACGGCGACGACGAGAACACCCAGATCGCGTTCGCAAGACCGATCGCGAAGCCGTGACAGTGACAGTGGTCAGTGCTGGTGTCACCAACGTTTTGGTGACCGCGCCCGCGCGTGTCGCGATCCGTGCACGTATCGTCCGGGAAACGAGACGGGCAGTCGATGATGGCGAACCGAAAACAACCCTCAAGTCCTTGTATTTTTTACTCTATTTTATGGGTATTAAGCTAACTCAGACAAGTTCAAAAACTGTTTATAAATAAATCTTATCAAATAAAAATAGAGTGAAAAAGTATTATGAGAGCTTTTTTTGTAGCCAATCAAATCATGTTATTTTAAAACGTTACCATGGCAACGAAAAAAAATGTTCTCTAATTTTTCTCTTCGTGAGTATCCTAGACAAAATTACATTACACATTTCTCGCCTCTATTTTGTAGCCATTACAATATAGGATTCTTCGTTTGGGATAATTTTTAAAATATTTGTGACCTCAAAAACATTTCCGGGGATAATTTAACCACATATTATTTATTATTGAAAATTTTATAATTATTATATTATAATAGAAACACACTTTCCGCGGTCAAGTTGATACCTACTTTGAATATTTATAAATTTTTTGTCACATTAATAAAATTTTACTTGGTCTTCATGCGTTGAAAGGTTGCTAAGCACATTTAAAGGTATATCTTTTGTAATGCAGGAAATTTATGTATTACATTGTACTTTTCATAATCTTTATAAAATTGTACAATTGATGGATTTTTTAAATTAAAAAAATATAGTGATTTTTTAGTTTCATTTGAAACTAACTATAAAGCAAGTTTTATTTAAACTTTACTTATCCCTCACAAGTGTCTACTAAACAATGGGTCTCAACAATTTTTTTGTAGTAAGCCACAGATGTTTTAGGCGTCCTAGTCCTATTAATGTCGTCAAAATCTACATGGAAGAGCCCGAATTTTTGCCTGAAAAAAGGAATGAGTTATATTAGGTAAAATATTATTTTTACATTGTTGAGTTTGGAAGTTAAAATAATATAAATGATTGGATTTAAATTTTATATAGTTATTTTATAAAATAAATGGTGTCTTATTTTGTAAATTTAATATATTGAGAAATGTAATATTTGGAAGAAACAGTGCATTATAAAAATATAGTTTTGGGTGCACTGATAGAAATATTCGAAAATTGTAAATTTAAACATTTTTAACTTACACATTATAACAAGTATAATATTCACATAATATAGACACTATGTGGTTTTGAAGTAATTGTACTTGTTATGTTTCAAGCAACTTACGTGTAACCCAGTCTCCATTCGAAGTTATCCATAAGACTCCATGCAGTGTAGCCAATTACATTCACTCCATCTTCCATAGCACTTCTTACATTGCTGAGATAATCCTACAATTGATTAATGTCGATAAAATAAATTCAAAGCGATCATTTGAAATGTTAAAATTATACCGCTCCTTTCCAAACAAGCATGAAATATTTTGTTTAGTACATTTTAGAGAATCCGATGCCAATGTTACATTTTTGAAGTTAGTTTGGAAAGGATAAATCTAACTTCGTGAAATGTGAGAAAATCAGGCAAAATGCCGATTTTTAACGATTTATTATTGTTAAGTAAATATATTACCCTGTAATAACGGACCCTCTGATCATCTTCTAAGGTGGAACCGTCATCTGTGACACCATTCTCTGTAATTATAATTGCTGGATTGTTGTATGTCTGCTTCAACCAGTTTAAAAGTTTTCCCATTCCCCATGGAGTAATCTAGATTTATAGAGAAAAATATCGCATTAGAGCTAATTGTAAATTAGATGAACAAGAATATTAATAAAAGTAATAGTAAATAATACCATCTACTCCTATGTCATGTAAAAAAGTAATTGGTTTACTGTTTAATTTTTGTAATCCATTATTAAAGAGAAAAGTACCTTCAACCAAGAAGCGGCACATGACTCCCAATCATCTGGTTGGTAGCTTTTAACACCCATATCGGAATCGTAATTTGGTTCTCCGATTGGTACTTCCTCCATAGCTTCTGTTAGGTACGAAGTATAAATATTGACACCCATGTAATCGAAAGTGCCGCTAATGTAGGAGATTTCTTCGTCGGTGAATGTTGGAAGACGGGACTGATTGAAGCCTTCAGCTAAACTACGTTCTGCAATGCGTGTCTTCATTATTTCTGGGTAGTCGCTGTTGTAAATAGGATTTGCGTACCATCCATACTAAAAAGATATTTGATCGATTAATATATACTGCAGATATTTAAAACGTTTAATTTGATAAAAGTGAATTAGTCACTGAGCGACCATTCAGATTGTTTAAAGGATTTTTTATCTTCCCAGAACAAGCTGACTCTGTGTGGACATTTGGACCAGCTTTATTTGAAAATGAAGTCCAATTTCCTCTATAGATTAATTTTTTTTAAATCCATTCTAAACATACATTTCTTATAGGAAAATAGACAACCAACTGAACTTCAACTGTTGCAGTTACAATTACTGCTTTTTCCCTTCTTGGTATAAGCACATATTCCAGTTTAAAATAGCGAATTCTTAAAGTTTTTCCAAAGGGTCGGAAGAACTGGCTTAAATGAATAAGTTACTTCAGAACTGAGGGACAATCTATTAATAATTGGTCCTTCTAAGGACTAGATGCTTTAAAATTACGTGGCTTATATTTTAAATTGGTGACTTGATTTGTGGCTCGCCATATAAAATTTTTTTATAAATCTTATATAACACTGGGTAAGTTATAAAGAAATGGCCCATTTTCGGAAAATTAACTAAATTTTGAAAACGACTGAAGATACGTATTTTTAACATTGTTTTCAAAAAACTCTTTCGAATTTCTATATATGGAAAAACTGGCTAAAAATTTGCCTCAATAAAAAATAATAATTACGATGGTACGGATGTGGTATAAGGTGAAGGTAGAAGGAATATGTGCAGCAGTAGCCATTATGTTTCTATATTTTTCATTAAATATGGTCAGTATTCCTTCAAAGCAATTTTTCTTTATTGCTTTTTTGAATCATATGACTTTACGATAAGGTTATCTTGAAAACAACAGATATTAAATCTGTAATTTCTATAACAATGTAATTGCTTGAACTTACAGCGAATTGTAATGCTCTTTCAGCAGCAGCTATATCTTCTTCACTGTCAGATGCGGGTTCCTGCCAGTAAGTATCAGTAGTGATTGACACTTGCCCTGAAAATAATAATTATTGTATATAAAAAATACCAAATTTATTAATAACAAAAAAAATAAAGTGTAATTACAAACGATAGGGTAAACTAAAACTTCTTTTAGTGAAGATAAAATAAGAATTCCCCATCATTTCTATAAAAAAAAAATTCCATTTAAATATTATACTCATCAAAAAATATAGTTTTATCATTACGATTGCTTTGTCTTCTGGTATGTGTCTACATTACTTTGGTTTATATTTTTTCAGTTAATTCACATAATATTTGTTTCGTTAATTCGAATATTAAAAATTACCTACACAATGAGAAATTAAAACCTATAAATCATTGTTTTCATGACCCATACACATATAACTCTTGAAGCAACTATTTCTTACAGAGAAAACTAATAAACTAGATTGTCCTATATCAATGCAATTAAGTAATATTACCATTCTGTGTAGCTCTAAATTCTTGGTCATATATATGCCAAGTTCTAGCATGAGCTTTGAGTACATGATGAGTACATATATATTCTCCTATTCCTGGCGATGCAATTGCTGGGGGAAAAATCCCTAGACTGTAACCATATAGACAAGTTTGTTTGGGTTCATTAAATGTCAGCCAGTATTTTACGTCGTCTCCAAAGAGTTCGAAATTTAGTCTAGCGTATTCAGCGAAAGCTTCTATTACGAACTCGCTTGTCCATCCACCTAAGTCTTGCAACGGTTGCGGCAGATCATAGTGGTACATGGTGACTAGAGGCTCGATGCCATTGTCTTTTAGTTCTTTGATTAGGTTCTTGTAATACGTCACTCCGGGAAGATTAATTTTGTTTACAAACCCTAGAAATGACAACATTATTTGTAACCCAAACAAGCATTAGTGAGAATAAGATAACTGTACCAAATATTACTAGGTACGTCTCTAATAAAGTCATACCCCGCTATTTTGAAATGAAAGCTGTAATAATATTTGTTGAGCAAGTTTTAATAAAAATACAATTTATACTTCTCGCAGTTTTCTTTGTCTCTAGAAAAAAAAAGAAAAACTAAATTTTTGTAAATTTCATTGTGTGGGAATGAGGCCTAAAAGGATAAAAATTAATGAAGCCTTTACATATATTTAGAACTTTTTGTAACATAAGTATCGTGAAACTTGCGGTTGTCTGAAACGTAAATATAAAAATTTGCACGGGCCTTATTTGAGTAAAAAGGTTCTAATAAATCAAATTTAATTAGTTTTTATTTGAATTCTCAATAATAAGAACCATGTATACTTTATAACAAAATGAATTAATTTTTGCAGTCTTAAACGGTGTACCTTAGATTTATCTAATTTATGAATGTCAATATTATATTTCCAAAAATATTTCGAACAGTTTTTCAATATGTTCATAATGTAAAGGTTGATGGATCTCTCTAACAGTAAAAACAATATAATTAAAATGTGCTATTAATGAAACAGTATATTTTGCCACACACAATTGAAAAAATTAAATTAATTTGTGTTCCCCCTATTCAGAAATGTGTAATATTAACAAGGAATGGAATGATTTTTACACAGTATGTTCTCATTTCGACATATTTTAGTTCTTTTAATTAAAAATTGTGTTGATAAGGTCATTTGTTTGTTAAAATTTTAAATTCACTAAAAATTTGACACCAAAACAATTTTACTCATAAATAATATTAAATTTACATTATTATTTTACACTGTGTACTTTTCGTACTATTAAAGCTAGATATATCAGGATTTAAATCATTCCTACTCGAATAATGAGAATGTCATAGATTTACTCTAAATTTTAAAAATAATTACCAAATCAAAAATTGAACATATCCTTTGTTAGAAGCAAAATAAAAAATGGTGCCGAACTTCTAGGGTTCCCACTATCTTACTCACCGATTGGCATGTTTGTAAACTAATTCAGTAAATTTTTATACATAATCAAGTTTCATCAATCTATATCAAACATCTTAGAGAAAATATTTGCATAAATGTGCGTATCCCAAAAACGAAGCGTGCTACTATATAAGGTATTATTATAAGGTATTTATTTCTTAGAATGAGGTCTTCTACCGACCCTTAAATTAAAGTGCGATTTAAAATATTTGATTCACTTTGTACACCTATTGGGTATAATTAGACACAAACGCAAAAGTCACACAGAGAAAAGTAAATGAAGACAGTTTTCATTTGATCTATGCACGGTGATGAATAAAAATAAACGTAACTGCTAAAATAAATAAAATACCTGTAGGAAGTATCCTTGACCAGGATAGAGAAAATCGATAAAAATCAACTCCTAATTCTTTCAACATAGCCACGTCTTCTTTGTACTTGTGATAAGAGTCACAAGCCACATCAGCATTGTCGTTATTAGCTATTAATTCAGGATAAGAGTGCGTATAGCGATCCCATATATTTTCACCTTTGCCATCTTCATCCCATGCACCTAAAATAACAGATTTGTTATTATAACTAGAGAAAAACATGAGAATATTCTTAGAATGTTCTATTTCACGTTTCATATGGTTTAGGTAGCCATATACCATTTTTAATTATTTTGTTTTAGTATTATACATAAATTCTAAAATAACTGCGGGGAATTTGTGAAACGAACATTAAATCTGCACATTTAGATAGAATATTTTTTAATTTCGAAAAATTTTCTCTTTTTATACAAGGTGTTTGGTAAGTCGATACATTCCTTACAGGAGGTTATAGTACAAAAGATTTGTGATATACTTCCTTAATACAGGGATGGCCAGAAGTACGGAATAAAATTCATATTTTTTGAACGAGTTAATTTTTTTTAAAACGCCGAAACATGTTAACTGATTTTGATTTTTTCCCATCTTTCGGTTATATAATAATCAATTTTTCTTCAACCCCCTAATCCCCAGCTACCCCTACTTTTTTTTCAAATGGAAACATAAGGCATGAGGGGGCTCGTTGAAAAGCTTATAGAAAACCGAATCCAGCCATACCAAATAAACAAGTTTTATTTTTTCAATAACAAGTTTTTTTTCATTTAGAAATTGAAACAACTAGATAATTTACAAAAATAAACTCAATGTCGCAAATGCTGAAAATGTCCTCCATTCACTATTTGGCATTCTCCAAGACGATAGTAAAAGCTGTCCACAGCATTCTGAATGACTTCAGCTGGTAAATTATGCATCTCCGCCCTAATCTTGTTCTTTAAATTCTCAATATTATCCGGTCTGTCCTGGTAGACTCTTTCTTTCAAATATCCCCAAAGAAAATAATCCAGGGGTGTTAAGTCGGGGGATCTTGGCGGCCATTCAACTGTACCCCGTCTACCAATCCAGCGATTTGGAAACATTTCATCTAAGTATCTTCGAACATCAATACCAAAATGTGGGGGAGCGCCATCTTGTTGGAACCAAATTCTTTCATTCGGTATATCTGGATCAATTTCATGAGGGAAAATCACAGCTAGAGCAGGTATCAGGTCAAATGTTAGGAAATCCAGGTAGCGTGCGGCAGTAAGATTTTCTTCAAAAAAGAATGGGCCCAAGATTCTGTTGTTGATGATACCTGCCCATACATTAACTTTTTGTGGATGCTGCGTATGCGATTCGCATGTCCAGTGTGGATTTTCCTGGGACCAAAAGCGATAGTTGTGCCTGTTAACCACTCCATTTAAATAAAACGTAGCTTCATCCGAAAAAAGTACGTCTCGTTGAAAACCATTATTGTCGTCACACCGTCTCATCATTTCCTCACAAAATTGTAATCGCCTATCATAATCGTCTTCCAAAAGCTCTTGGACAAGACATACCTTATAGGGGTGGTATTTCTCTTGTTTCAGAAACATTCGAATTGCAGTTCGAGAAGCATCGTGATTGCGGGCCAATGAAACAGTTGAAGTATGAGGATTTTCAACAAGTTCTAATGCAATGTCTAATTTCTTTTCTTCATTCAAAGCACGTGCCCGTCCAGTTTTGGGCAAAGTCTGTACTGTACCGTGTTCCTCAAATTTGTGAAATATTTTACTAACTGTCCCTTGCGAGATTTGGTTTTCGGGATATTTCGCATTAAATAAATCGCGCACTTCAGCCTGACTTCTTATTTTGTCTCCACATCCAAGCAATATCAAGATTTCGATGCGTTGCCTTTCCGACAATACCATTGCAATTCAGTAAATAACTTGATTTTGACACAATAGTAACGTTTCGAACTCCAATTTACAACTAAAGCGAAAAATTAACCAGAAAGCCTGGCAAGTAAGTGGTGCCAAAAAAACGCAACATAAAAAATATATCTTTTTTGCGTTAGCAGTGATAGGTACAGTTTCAAATTCTTTATTTTATTCTGTGCAAATTCATGGAGGATAACACTGAAGATAATTAAATTTTATTTCACTTGTTAAGTAGGTGTTTTATACAACCCTAAAAACCTTGCTATTGAAAAAATAAAACTTGTTTATTTGGTATGGCTGGATTCGGTTTTCTATAAGCTTTTCAACGAGCCCCCTCATGCCTTATGTTTCCATTTGAAAAAAAAGTAGGGGTAGCTGGGGGTTAGGGGATTGAGGAAAAATAAATTATTATATAACCGAAAGATGGGAAAAAATCAAAATCAGTTAACGTGTTTCGGCGTTTAAAAAAAATAACTCATTCAAAAGATATGAATTTTATTCCGTACTTCTGGCCATCCCTGTATACTATATTGCGAAAACGATTAGTTTCCGATTTACAGGGTGTTAAAGTTTTAATAAAAAAATGCAAATTTATAAAGATTGCGGAAACAGCTCAGAATATTTTAATGAAATTGTACAAGCTTTGACAGTTAACAGCTATACATGTTTTGCGATAAAAATATTGTTTTCAGTTTCACCAGTGGCGTGCGCACAGGCAAGTCTTTGGATATATTTAAAAAAAAAGATGATACACCACTGATTTTTCTTAAAATAAAAATTATTTCTGAATTCCTTGTTCAATTTGGAAGAGAAAAGGTATTTTGACTGTTTTTTATGACGCACCGTTTTCGAGTACAAAAAATTGAAATCGATTTATTGTATAGCGTAATCCGGTTTCAATAATTTGAAAAATAGCAGAAATTATGCACTCTGCTTTTTCTTGTACCAATTTTATTAAAAAAAATTATTACTCCTCGTAGCTAACATCAGTCTAAAAAATTTTTATCAGATTTTAGATTCACTATTCACTATCTAAATAGAAATTAGTAAGTTGGCTGTGCACTCGTTTTTATTATTGTTTAACAAAATTAATAATAGCTGTCACTTTGAGTGTTTGAGTGTGGAGCAGTTAAGAGCTCAATTTGCTTTGTGCGTTTTACGTAATTTCCAGTGAGTTCACGTTAGTTATGCGACTTTTTTGCTGAAATGATGGATGTCCTCTACATTATTGGCAAACTGTAATCGCTTGATCAGCGTTTTCCAAACCGGTGGATCGGGAGAGGAGGCCCCATATAATGGCCTAGATCTAACTCCCTTAGACTTTCATATATGGGGTAGGATGAAAAAGTTGGTTTATGCCCGAGAAATATGTATGAGGGAGGAATTAATACAGCGCATTACCGATGCCACTATTACACTTAGGCGGACTTTTTCGACCAGGGTAATCCGGACAGAAATAAGAAGGCGAGCACGTGCGTGCATTGAAGATGGGGACTTCATTTTGAGCAAGATCTTCAGTAATTACTAATAAATAACATAATAATTATATTAGTAATTTTGTTCATTTCCTAACGAGCTTTGTTCTGATGTAATAGGTACTAAAGATTAGTTAAACGAATTTTAAGTTACAGATAACATAATCTAATCTCTAATAGAAGCTTTTACACTGATGTGAACTGCGGGTAGTAATAACGTATTGTAATAAAATTGGTACAAAAAAAAATAAGTGTATAGTTTTTGCTATTTTTCAAATTATTGAAACCGGATTACGCCATGCAATAAATCGATTTTATTTTTTTTACTCGAAAACGGTACGTCATAAAAAAAACAGTCGAGTTACCTTTTCTCTTCAGAATTAAACAAGAAATTCAAAAATAATTTTTATTTTAAGAGAAATCAGTGGCGTAGCATTTGTCTCTTTAAAAATATCCAGAGACGTGCCTGTGCGCACGCCACTGGTGAAACTGAAAACAATATTTTTATCGTAAAACATGTATTGTTGTTGACTGTCAAAGCCTGTAAAATTTCATGAAAGTATTTTGAGCGATTTCCGCAATATTTATAAATTTGCATTGTTTTATTAACTTTTATCACCCTGTCGATCGGAAACTAATCGTTTTCAGAATATGGTATATTAAGAAAATATATCACAAATCACTTATACTATAACCTCCTGCATGGACTTACTGAATGGACTTACTTACTGAATGCATGGACTTACCAAACACCCTGTATAATTTTTTTAGATAAATGAAATATACCTATTTGATCGCCTCATTGTGTTTTCTTAACTTCCAGAAGCAGAATTTCTTGTTTAATGATAAATATCAAATCAGTTTAAAATATATTTGAATGTCATGATTTTGAATTTTTAAAGGAACCCTGATAAACATAATGTATATTTAAATGCTTGTACGAACCATGATTTAAATAAAAAATGTTCATTAGAAGGCATCATATCAGAAGATACCTACATTATTCTAAAACCATTTGTTTCATATTTCTTTCTCATAGCCAACTAATCTTATAATAATAAAACTTACCCTCTATTTGAAAGGCAGCTGTGGAAACACCAAACAGAAAGTCTTCAGGAAAAAGCTTATTATTAGTTTCATTCTGTGCTATGCTAAAAAATAAATATGAAATTTATCGATGAGTGTCACTGACTTGAGCTCCCAGAATATTTTAAAGTATATCTTCTAGAAATATTTTCTGACAATTTTTATTAGCCGTCTTTAAAGTTTCAGAATCAATAATGGCTCATTACGTATATGTCATCATACGTGCAAAGTATTCTCAACATTATTATTCTACTCTAAATATATTCAACCTTTGATTATTTGAATATTCATTACTATTTTGGAAACAGTCCATTTAGTTATCGCATTTTTCAGCAAATGTTATTTCAATGTGAGGAGCTATATTTTTGAACATTTTTAGAATTCAGAAGGTTGTGGTTTGTTTACCGAACAAGCAGTAGTGCCTCAGAAGAAGAAGAGTTGTAAACTCACCTAATTGCAATCAAACAGCAAAATATAAAACCCCTGAGAGACATGACTGATGCTATTAAATGTTTTAGAATGTGGCCTATATATATATGTGTGTTCACATTAATTTATTACAAATACAATTTTACAAGTGCTCTTAGTTTTAAGTACCTAGCTTTAAACACGAAATGATAAATTATTCTTAACGATTTCTTGAAAGTGTAAAAATATCTGAATTATTTACAAAACAGGATTATTTTATTTGTGACATATTTTATAAGTACTGAAATCGATTGAATTGAATTGATTATCAAAAAACTAGGCTAACGAGTGAATTATAGAGTAAGGACAAAAAATATAGAGTAAGTTTAGCAAAGTGATGGTGAATAATGTTTGTTCAAATAACTAATTTATAAAATTTAAATAGATGATAGAGGTGTTGTTTTAAGCAACAATTGATTTGTATAGAAAATTATACATATCCTTCAGTTTCATTTTTATAAGTAATTTTTGAGTAGCATCTCTTAAATCGACATCAAATGGAAATTTATTACATACATTAAGGGATTCACACAATCACTATTTCTAGTTCATATTTTATTAATCTTCTGCAAAAAAGGCCTTTAAAAAATGCTTGGTTAATTTTAAAAGAATTAAAAATGCTTGATATTATTTTATAATATGAAAAAATATCTTAATTGTTAATTTTATTATATTTCTAAAATGGTATGGGATAAATTTATCAAATTAATAAATAATAAAACATCATTTCGTATAGAAAAACGCTTTGAAATATGTTATGTTTTTTATACGACTAACTTGACATTCATTTTAAATTTTGTTTACAAATTTAATCATCAAAACATATTCTTCTAAGTGACAGCTAAAATATTTTGTAACTGAGATATCTAATATCTAAAATGAAAACATTTTGCTTGTGAGGGGCTCGTGCTGTAATACCAGACCTAATAGTAACAATAACTTTATCTTCTATATAATTTTTATCTAATACCACGTTGGTACTTAAAATTGCGAAAAATATACATGTTGAAATATTGTATAGATCATTGGATAAAATTTTGTTCAAACGTTGTTAGAGATTAAATGTATAATTTAATATCCTTAGTAACTTTTACTGTATTTTGGAAAACTTTTACTACAATTTACCTATTATTAACTGAATAATTTCAAAATGTAGATTTGGATAGTTTAAGGGCCCCATATTCTTTAAATAGTGTTTTCCGCAGACAAATAATTTCAAACATTTAATAACTGAATAATCTAAAGCTTATCAAATAATAGGAATGTTATGTCATGCCACCTGAGTATTTTCAAAGACGCCGCAGTAAAACGAATAAACAGGTGCAAAAAACGATCAAACCATCAAGGTTTTAGGTACTGAAATCTACGAAAATACTAACTTTTTTAAACATAACTCCACATGTAAATATTCTTATAACATTTACTTGATTAGTCCTACATATAAAATTGTTTACTTTTATTTATAAGTACGTGAAAATAATTCTTAAAATGTGGGGTTAGGATAACAGAAAACGCATGTTTTACAAACGCTTTTTTTTAGTTATATTTTATTAGGGTAAATTTAAATGGTAACAATGAATAAACAAAACATCAATGATTTTATTTTTGTGCTTACTTTTTTTCTACACATTTTACTTTTCAAGATTTCAATACCTAATGATGCCAGAAATTTCACCATTTCTCGGCCACCTTAAAATTATTTCAAATTTATTTAACTGCGTTATCATATCTATACATTGAAAAAAATTTCCTTTATTCAATCTTTTTTTTTCATTGCAAATAGCCCATTTTTCAGATAAGGTGTTTTAAAAATTCTGCTATCCTTAAAGATAGTTTTCTTCAATAGTTCTGTGTCCGATTGAAGATCTCAGATCACGGTCATCTATTGGTTGCGTTGTCCGCTGACAACGTTGTCGGAACACATTCTGGGAACGGTACGCTATGAGGAAATCAGCCACAATTCACTGAATTTTTGTTTTTTATAGAGTAAATGACTCAGACACACAAAAAGTAGTCTTTTGCACGGATATGACCCATGACAATATATGTATTTTTAGATCCAGAAGCGGAATCGTTATTGCCTTGCAAATTCTGTAAATATAGCATTAAAAGCAGCGAAACTATGCATTCAGTAGGTTTCTCTTAGAGCACAGCACTGGAAGTGAATTGACTTATTTTCGGGAGTTCATTGCATGTATCCAGAACTCGATCAACTCTTGCAACTCAACTCAAGCCATATCTTGAAAGAAAATGTTGGTCCTGTAACCCTGCAGTTCTTGAGGTATACCTTTATTACCCGATACCCTAAAATCTGCTACATCTTTACATTTAGCAGGTTTCTTCAGTACTGTCAACGTAGTTTACCACCATGAATATATGATTACTACTGGATGTTGAAAAGAGATAAAATCAACAAAAGAGAAATCTTCTTCAAAGCCCGCTGGAAAATTGAAGAGAGCGATACAAAAGGAAATAAAATTACTATCATTGTATTAATTTAATGGAGTCTTGGGGTGAAGTTTTATGACTGAGTCGATTTTCTTGACTCATTCATAGCTGCCTTCAGGTTTATCATGATTGCAGTACTCGCAGAGTACCATCCAAATGCAAATTCGTGGCAGATTTTGAGACTTCGGAAAGTAGGGGGTTTCGGTGTCCATCAAGAATTACAGGGCTATAGGCTGATTCTACCTTTGCATATTGTGTGAGTAGATTATACTGTATGCAGTATCTGTGTGTGAAGAATTTAGTTTGATGTCCTATTAAATAAGTTACTGTCACTCACTTGCCCGCTGTTTGGGGGGCGAGGATCCCGCAGTCTCCGGGATATTTTGTGGTTTGAGTTTGTCACTTCATTCAGATGAATGTTGCTGATTTTTAGGTTTTAGGAGCGATTTCCTGACACTTACCTGAGATTAAGAGGTTGTAAGGGTTGATTGAATCCTTGAATACATACCCGAATAAGCAATGCGTTCCGGACTTCAACTCGTTTCCAGGTCTGAGCAGAAAAAAATACTTAGTATATGTAGAATTTTGGTTGTTTTTTAGGTTTAGGCGTGATTTTTGGCAATTAAAAAAAAACTAGAAGTTGGATCACATCCCAGTTTTGGTTTTTGGGGGTTAAAATACATAGGTTGGTATGGATTTCATCCTCGGAACAGGTTACTTTCTTTCGTGTGTCTGTGTTACCAAACAAATTTCATCTTTCAGCGTATATTAAATATTTTCAGATGTTTTGAGTAAATGCGATATTTTGCAACATGACCTACCTCGAAAACCAATGTTTTTAGATCCTTGGATATGGACTTCAAAACTTATTGTATACAATACATAACACACCTTGCTGGGTGGATCTCAATTCTTCATCATTAGCATGCCAGGCTTTAGCATGAGCTTTGAGCACAAGTAATATGCTATTCCAGATCCGCAGTACAGACCCACCTGTACCATACCTGACTAAATAAAACTGCTTGGGCTCGTTAAAAGTCAATATACGTTACCGAATAGCTAGCTTGCATAGTCCGCGTAAGCATCTATTATGAAACCATTAGGCCAACCACCGATATCTTGTAACGGTTGAGGCAGATCCCAGTGGTATGGAGTTATTAGGGGTTCGATGTCGTTGTCATTTAGTTCTTTAATTAAATTTTTGTAGTATTTAACGCTTAATTTCGTTACTATTTAGTAAAAATGTCATAAGAAATGACGCTTAGAAGTGAAGTAAACTGCAATTTCAGTATAAAAAAATATCGTAGATATTAGATAAATACATTAATAAACCTTTATAGAATAGAATTAATCAGAACTTTTTTTATATAATAATATTTTTACAAATTTAAAGAACCCTACACTTAAAAGGTAGATCAATACTTATCGTCGATTAAAGGGGAAACAATACTAGCATGATTTAATAATATCAGTCAAATGTGGCATCAGCTGACGTTTTTTATCTTCCTTTGTTTATAAACGTGAAAGATACATTATCTCTTTCTTTAAATCATGATTAATTTTATGAGTAATCCTCATAGATCAAAAATTTAAAAAACAAAACTTGAACTGATTCATATGAGCTCCTTTTGACAGCGATGTTTCAGACGGGTCAGGGGAGCTAAGGCTCTTTAAACACTTTATTTTTTACAATTTCTAATAAATATCATTATTTGTTTTATTTTTATAACATTAACGTACCGACTACCGTGGTGGATAACTGAACAACTAGATATTCAGTTTAATTTTATATTACAGTAGGTTTTAATAATACCAACAAAAAACAGGTTGAAACAATGAGCAGATGAAGTAAAAACTTCTGTCTGTATACAAGAATATATCAAATAATCACTTAAAATTTCTCGCAATTCTGTAGAAGAACATTATAAATAATTTTAATATCATTTGCTGCGTTTTTATAATTTGTTACAAATGTGCATGCTTTTCCATATGAAAGTACCAATAAAAATTTACAAAGTTTGATACCCGAAATAGATTTATCAGTTTATTACAACATCCAATAAGTCCATTGTTTACAAACTGTGAGTCATATTAGATATCTCAAAAAATACTCAACAATACTATCCAAAAACTTATTGAAAACAAATAAAAAATTTAGTCTCTTCAAGCTTTGATGAATTAAATGAGACGAGTAAAATAAGGTAATGGTTTGCTAGAACTGTTTGATGTCTTCGTTTCATGAAGGAACGTCATCATACACCGTGAATTATTAAACTTTGCGAGTTTTTGTAAATTTGTACATTTCAGGCACCCGTAAATTTTGAGGAAATGACTTGAAAAGAAATTTTGAAAAGATATGGCGAAGAAGCTTCATATTGCATTGTAGTTACGGCAAGTCAAATATGCACAGTGCACAGCTTTGGTGTCCATTGAATATAAAAAGTTTAAAGTTTATTTATTTTTATGTTAATTGCAAGCACACAACGTTTCAATATGATAATAATAGTGTAGCGAAAGTCGCCCTAGTGTAGGTACTTTGTTTATACATCTGTTTACTTATTTGTTTCGTGATGTTTCTAGAATATGTTCTATTTTTTTCATTTATGTTCTTAGAAATATTATTCCAAATTGTTCTTAGAAACATACGGAAATTTCGAGAAACAACGAAATATATATAAAGTTTTTTGTAAATTAAGTTGTAATTTGTTATTGTGAAGTGTCAATGCATGTAAACTGTAATTTCGTCAATATGCAAAATAAAAGAAATTTCATACAATATTTAATATTAAATATAGGTACAGTGTCTTCATAAATGCCCCGAACTTTGATCTGCAAAATGTGTTTCTTTTTTAAATAGAAAAAAATTTTTTTTACATTTTTACTTACGAAATAATCATTCTCCTCTAAAATATTTTGAATTTTTATCCCATTCTATATTGAGAAAGGATTTTTTGATTGACAGTTGTGCTTTTAAAAATATAGGCTATGTTGTAAACCACTTTCATTCAGAGATAATAAAATAATCTTAATAAAATGCAAAATCATTCAGTGTTTTTTTTTCAATATTTAAATATAAATTATAAGCTAATTAATTTACAATATAATGCTAATATAAACACAAAGTTTTTTACTCAGCTAACAAAAATTTATTATATTAATCAAATTTAAAATAAATGCTCAAAATTAGCACCCTCATTTTCCAAATAAAAATTTAATCTGGTTCACTTGGTGTTATAATGTTTATTTTATCTTCAATTGTTATTTCTAGCTTTTAAATATCTTGTTTTTGATATGGCCAAATTGATAAAGAATCACGAATTCGAGCAAGTTAGAAACTCCTAATAATCAATCTATCATTATAAAATTCTTGGAATTATCTTATAGTTTATGTTCTAAAATGTTAGGGTATCGTTCTCTATTTATTACTTTTTGGAAAAAAATTGGATCTATTTTCCATTTTCTTGAAACTGCTATCCAGATATCTATCTTCTGAGGATGTTTCAATATAATTATGCAGATTTTCTGCAGCCCAAGTTCTATAATTCTGACTATTTACATAACCAGATAAATGTATCCTTGTCTCATATGGATAAAACGTCAGGTCTAAGAGATTATCGTCGTTCATTAAACTATCGATAATGTTGTATTAGTGCTCCTTAGTTGTGATGAGGAGGACGTAGGTAATTAGCAGCAGAAACCATATAGAGACGCACATGCGGCTGTTTCTTTAATTTTGTGACACTACCCTACTGAAACATTTACGGAGATATCATAATAATAAGTAGAATAATTTCTTGTAAATACTCAAAGCGAACGGAAAGCTATATACAGGTTGGCCAAATGAAAATGAAACAGAGCCATTTTCAGGAACTGCGTCAAGATTGTAGAAAAACGCTCAGACCCGTCGATTTTAGATTAAAGGGGGACATTCTTTGCTGGTATTTTTGACTCCGCCACTTTCACCCCCAAGCAAGGGTAAGCATCACCCCAAAATATTTAAATGGCATTGGGGGTTGAGTAATATTTCTTTTGAAAGCTCTTACAATTCTCTTTACAACAGACTTTAAATTTTATAATTCCGCCCAATACTTATTAAGAATTTTGATTTTAAAGTTGAAACTTATGTACAAACAATTAGTAACGGTAAAAATGTCAGTCATTCGAGTTAAGTACGCCAATGGTATAAATTTAGTATTTCTTGCGTTACATTGGTTTTTGGCGATTTGTTATCACTTTCGTAAAAAAAAACACAATTGTAAAAAACAGAAATGAATGCTATACACACACAATGAACGTAAAATTAGTGGATTCCAAATTATTTTCTAGTATTATTTGGAAGCGTTGGTTGGTAGTTTATTTAATTGTGTTTTTGAAAATTAAACACTATGGTTTATTCCATTGCGGAAAGGGTAGATATCATTTCGCTTTACTTTATGAACAATAAATGTGCGAATAGAACAGCTCAGCTATTTAATGAACAACATCAAGATCGACATGTCAGGAGGAAGTATGTTCTAGAGTTAGTAAAAAAATTTCAAGAGACAGGGAACGTAGCCAATAAAAAACGAGAAATTGAAAAACCTATAGTTAATGAAGCTAGTGAAGTTGCAGTTTTGGGACAAGTTCATCTTGATCCTACATTAAGTACGAGGCAGCTGGCATCTGTGTCTGGGATCAATCGAACTAGCATACAAACCATTTTGAAGAAGAATAAATTCCATCCATACAAAATACATTTAGTCCAGGAACTTCATGAGGATGATTATGACCGCCGTTTGCAATTTTGCGAAATAATGAGTGAGCGAGCAGGGAACGATCCACAGTTCCTTTTTAACATCTGTTTTTCTGATGAATGCAGTTTTTTCTTGAACGGGACGGTAAATCGTCACAATTGCCGCTATTGGTCCGATTCAAACCCAAGAGTTTTTCACGAGGTGCATACACAGCAACCGGAAAAATTAAATGTATGGGCTGGAATTTTCGGTGACCGGCTGGTGGGTCCTTTTTTTCTACCTGGTAATTTGACTGGCCAAATGTATTTGCAATTACTGGAAGACGCTATTGACCCTGCCTTGACTGATATTATTGAAAATGTTCCAGAGTATGATGAAGATCATTTGATTTTTCAACAGGACGGTGCTCCTCCGCATTATGCGTTAATTGTCCGTCAGTATTTGGACCAACGTTTTCTACGGAATTGGATTGGGAGAAGAGGCAGCATTGAGTGGCCTCCACGATCACCGGATTTATCGCCCCTTGATTTCTTTTTGTGGGGATACCTAAAAAGTAAAATCTATAAAACACAGCCAGCGTCGCTGGAAGATTTGCGTCAAAGAATCGTCGACGAATGCCGTCGAATCACTCCGGAAATGCTTCGGAATGTGCGCGAACGTTTCGAACAAAATCTTTATTCTTGTATGGAAGCGGGCGGTCATCAGTTTGAACATTTAATCAACTAAGTAGTAAGTAAGCAACTAAACATAATTTAAATTTTAAAATGTAAATTTTTTTCAAAGTATTGGGCGGAATTATAAAATTTAAAGTCTGTTGTAAAGAGAATTGTAAGAGTTTTCAAAAGAAATATTACTCAATCCCCAATGCCATTTAAATATTTTGGGGTGATGCTTACCCTTGCTTGGGGGTGAAAGTGGCGGAGTCAAAAATACCAGCAAAGAATGTTCCCCTTTAATCTAAAATCGACGGGTCTGAGCGTGTTTCTACAGTCTTGACGCAGTTCTTGAAATTGGATCTGTTTCGTTTTCATTTGGCCACTCTATATAAGATTTTATATGTCGACAAAAAAAAATACATTCTGAAGAAAAAGTAATTTAAAAAAAAATCAAAACTATTAAATTTAGATAGTTTGATTACTGTTTATTTAGATATTGCTGGTAAAATTCAATATTAGTCGGGGCATGTATATCGTAAAGTAGTTGTTTTTCCCAATATTATCTGTTTAGAATGTTGTCTATGAGGTGCAGTATTAAATTTATCTGAAGGATCTCGTAATATAACAGATTTTTGAGATTAATATCAATTTATGAAATATTAGATATGAGAAATATACCTTTAAAAATACGTGCAGTAATACGTATATATGTATAATTTAGAAAAAAACATTTTGATACCAATTTTTTTAATAATATTGAAATTAACTTACGGATAGATAATTTATTAGTTGTTCAAACAGACAAACCATTAATCAATATATTTTATCTGTATCATATACACGTAAAAATCCCAAAATGTACTGTTCAATCTTGGTCAATATGAGACTGAAAGTTGTGATCTTGTGTTACTTACTTGCAATTGGGCGAGTTGAATTATGTGTACCCATATATAACTGTAAGTGTATCCTGTAAGTTGATAAGGTTTTATAAGAAATTAACATTAGCGGTTTACGTTTGAGTGGCTAGGTTAGCAAATTTTATTGTTGCATCGAACATAAAAACTGAGCATCACTTTTTCGAAATTTGGTTTGGTTTTTTGGGAAAAATATTCTGATTGAATTGAGTGAAAAATTTTAATAAATAAATTGTTAAAACTGTTTTATAAAAGAATAGCTGCTGAAAATAAAGTTTGTTACGTTCTATTTATGTACACACTGAAAGAAATGGGCTTATTAAACTGTTTATCTAGAATAATGTGTATAGCGCATATTAAAACTTTTATAACCAATATACAACTTTTATTAANAAATTAAACACTATGGTTTATTCCATTGCGGAAAGGGTAGATATCATTTCGCTTTACTTTATGATCAATAAATGTGCGAATAGAACAGCTCAGCTATTTAATGAACAACATCAAGATCGGCATGTCAGGAGGAAGTGTGTTATAGAGTTAGTAAAAAAATTTCAAAAGACGGAACGTAGCCAATAAAAAACGAGAAATTGAAAAACCTATAGTTAATGAAGATAGTGAAGTTGCAGTTTTAGGACAAGTTCATCTTGATCCTACATTAAGTATGAGGTAGCTGGCATCTGTGTCTGAGATCAATCGAACTAGCATACAAACCATTTTAAAGAAGAATAAATTCCATCCATACAAATACATTTAGTCCAGGAACTTCATGAGGATGATTACGACCGCCGTTTGCAATTTTGTGAAATAATGAGTGAGCGAGCAGGGAACGATCCACAGTTCATTTTTAACATCTGTTTTTCTAATGAATGCAGTTTTTTCTTGAACGGGACGGTAAATCGTCACAATTGCCGCTATTGGTCCGATTCAAACCCAAGAGTTTTTCACGAGGTGCATACACAGCAACCGGAAAAATTAAATGTATGGGCTGGAATTTTCGGTGACCGGCTGGTGGGTCTTTTTTTTCTACCTGGTAATTTGACTGGCCAAATGTA
>NW_019417120.1:118312-122217 GCF_000390285.2 Anoplophora glabripennis
AACAGTTTAATACATTTATTATTATAAAACTTATAACCAGTACTAGATGTTCTAATAACGATATGGAACACTTTAATAACAGTTATTGCTATTATTTCGTAAAGGGTATAAAAAAACGTTGTATACTAGTTATACAATAATTTAATAAAGAATAAGGTTTATAGTCACTATACAACTGTGCTAGCAATACGCGTTTTATATCCAATATTCACCTGTTTAACTGTCACATATAGTATACAATGGTCTTATAATGGTATATAGAATTCTAATAAAGAATAAAACGCATTTCTTTCAGTGCATATTTGTTAATAAATTCTGTTTACAATAAAAATTAAACTATATAGGTATGAAATACAATAAATATATGGGCAAAGAAATTAAATCGATGAAAAATTCTAAAACAATAATGGTTTAGGATCATTCCTTTCTGCTTAAAAAAATAGATGAATTTTTTTTTGTAGCTTTTCTGATGATGAGAGATCAACAATAAAGCTTTTTCGGACGATTTCCTTTTCGGAACAACCACTGCTTCTTATAAATTTGTCTCTTTTGTGTCAAGCAAGTTAAAATGGTATGTCAGGGAGTGTCGGACAATGCTGTATCTTTTTAACTTTTTACCCAATTCCGAACTACTTTTTAGTTTAATTTCAAGGAAGTATTTATATTTCAGAGAAGGTATTGAATCATTAAGAATATTTTGTATTATAGCAGGTAACGTAAAATTCATTTTTTTTTAAACTACTGGGTAATATGCAATAGTGGTACCTATGCATATGAGAATTTATAATATATTGTATATTACTGACATTCAAATGAACGTAATATGTAAATATTGCTGCAAATATCGTTGTTTATTTAAATTTTGAACAAAAATACAATAAACACAACATATAATCGTCGCTAATAAATATATCCGTCTCGACGTTTGCATATACTGTTACCAATGCTCGCACATCGCTTTTATCAATTTTTTCCATGTGCATCTACGGAAAATTTTCTTCACTACTCAATCTTCAATAATTGTCAAATAATTTCATACAATTAATGTTACAATTTTACAAACTTTATAATAACTTACTAGGGCAATAATAGAACTGTACTACAAAACTTTACACCTACCCTTACCTGAAGTAATTCTCACAATGGTGATTGGCGATTGCATAAAGTAATCTCTTTTAGATAATTATATCTTTTAAAATAAGTCTTTTGACGAATTCCTGATTCGTCAATCGCAATACGCGTGGGGAGCCACGCGGCCTCAGCGATAGTGTTTACAATAGTTTTTTAGTACCTAGTTAGTGGCTTGCGTGTATAGAAACTCGGAATTGATGGATATCATTTTAATTTATGGTGAAGCAAGACGACATTTGTATTAAGGTGAAACATTTGTGTTATGGTGAAGCAGTACAACATTTGTGTTAGTTCGTAGAAACTGAATAAGACAGGACCAAATGTGTTTACAAGTCGGTGGACAAAATTTTGAACAGTTGTTGTTACATCAGGCGTGTCAAATTATTTTATTAATTAAAACCACAAAGTAATTTCAATAGCTGCAAAAGTAGTTGAATTTGCTGATATAAAATAGGTGCTATAAAATTTTATTTATTCCTTTCCTTGCGAAATTCTTTAAAGTTTTTATCCGTTTTTATCACTGCTGCCGTGACGGTCGCATTGTGCGAGGTCAGGTTTTACAGTGGACCAGTTTCCAGTGCCGTGCAGAAGTGTATTTTTAAATCATTTTCGAACTACCCTTTTGATTTTTTCTTTACAAAATTGTATTGTACTGTACAGATTTTTTTTGTATGAGTTCTGAATCACCCTGTATATTTTGATCATGTTATTGGATCTCCGAATCATGTGAAATGTGAAAAATTGTTTCAATAGAAGGTAACCGGGAGTTCAAATTTTAGAAATTAGAAACATTTTTATTTTTTTTCTGCAATACTAACTAAATTATAAAAAGCATTTTTAATGAATGCTGAAAAGTGAAATATATTCTGAAATATTCAACTACCCAGATAAGCTTACCATTTTATTAAGTTTGCGGCGAGTGCAGCCTAGCAATTTGGCATTCATGCTATTGATATGAAAATTTAAATAACGCTTATCGTGGTTAGTATTTGGATGGGTTACCATCCGGGGAAGGATGGCGATGCTCGTCCACCTTCCAGTGGCCTATACGTATGTCGGTATATTCACAGAAACTATACAGATTTGGGCGATGTTTGTATAGAAAAACATATCAACCCTTGGAAAAGATGTGATACCGTTGGACTCTGGTCTAAACAATATTAGGCAAGTAAAAGATACCTATCCCACGACAAAATGGAGATTCGGCAAAGTTTATCAGGTTGGGGGTTGCACGTCTCCGGGCGTTTAGCCATAGTGGCAGAAATAGGATGATAAAATAACTAAAAAGGCTAAAAGCTATTACATTTCAAACACGAACAAAAGGAACACACTGTATTAATATTTTTGATTTTGGATTGTGTCAGTATTTTGTAAAATATCTAAGATTAATTCAAAATTGGTATTAATAACATGTTTTTTGTACATCAATCAATGTGATTGATATACCTTATTATAATCCCTCTAATCAGATTTCTAAATAATATCCGAAAATATCAATTTTGAATTTAAGGAATGTGATAACAGAAAACCCTCTTTAAAAATTAAGTAACTAATTTAAATTTGCAAAGGTGATTTAAAAACACTTCAGAGAGTAAAAACAGTTATGAATAAAAAGGTTTTATCACTATATAAATCCAAAAATAGGCAGAATTCACTGTCAAATCGTATTCAATATGGGTTTGATAACATTGGTTTTGTGTTTTATCTTTGCCACTGGGTGAGTTAAGAAAATTTATACATTTATAGGTTATTTCGTGGTTGAAATGTGACGAAGATGTATTTAACAAAATTTAAAAAAAAATAGAAAATTTAAGAAATATATCACGTCTCAGGCATCAAGTACTTGGTGCCTCATAAAAGCCAATTGGGAGTACCTATTATCCTCATTGACAAATAAACCACTTTATTCCGAATTTTACTGGACTCACTGAGACAAGGTTTATCGATTTAGTACAAGTAATATAAAGGACATTAAAAATGATTAATATTAATATTAAATATACCTAATAGTCCAGTCGGTATCTGTTTTGGGATGAATGTTTTATAAAGTAACGCTAATTTTTGTCAAGAATAGTTCTAAATATTATGTAGAATGATAATTGCGGTATGCACCAGCTGAAAAAGTTGTGCATAATTGTTAGTATAAGAAAATGCGAAAAAAAATTAAAAAAGGCGCATGTTTCTCTTTTCTTTCATGTATAACTCGGAGAATATTGACAAAATAGCCAAAGGAAAAAAAGTTTCGTTTTGAGATTCTCTGCAAAATAAAAGTAGTCCTGATTTTTATGTGCATTATTGTTGCTGCATGCAATACAGTATAAACCGAAAAAAAATCCTTAAAAAATATCGTTTTTTCATTAATTTATTTCGGACCTTGACTTTAGAGCAGATATATAAAAAATATGCTATTCATGATATGGCAGCATTGCAGAAATTTTTTCATAGAAATCGGCCTGGTAGATTTCGCACAATTGAATTGTTAATTAAGAAAATACAGAATTATCCTTATTTTTCAATTCTCTCTTACTGTAAAACCAACGATTATTTTAAGCTCCCAATATTCATACATACCCATTGGAAGCTCAACTATCAATCCACATTTAAACATTTTCGATTTTATCAATTTTAGCAACAATTAGAATTTTTTCAAAATTTCGTCGAAAAAATACTTATAAACATTTAGAGTTGGAGTTACCGTATTGGCATATTCTTCAAATGTAATTATAGGATCAAATAAAGGAAGGATTGACGAACAAAATCCACTTTTGATCTTG
>NW_019417120.1:122897-140995 GCF_000390285.2 Anoplophora glabripennis
AGCTCTAAATGTTTATAAGTATTTTGTCGAAGAAAATTTGAAAAAAATCTAATTGTTGCTAAAATGGATAAAATCGAAAATTTTTAAATGAGGATTGATAGTTGTCTCCAAAGGTTATGTATAAAAATTGGAAGTTCAAAATAATCATTGGTTTTACAGTGAAAGAGAATTGAAAATAAGTATAATTCTATATTTTCTTAATTAACAATTCAGTTGTGCGAAATCTAGCCGTCCGATTTCGATGAAAAAGTTTCTGCGATACTACCATATCATGAAGTACTCAGAACCATATTTTTTATGCGGCTGCTCTAAATTCAAGGTCTGAAATAAATTCATGAAAAGACGATCTTTTTTAAGGATTTTTTTTCGGTCAATACTGTTTTGTAGTAACAATGATGCACATAAAAATTCAGGACTACTTTTATTTTGAAGAAAATCTCAAAACGAAACTTTTTTTCCTTTGATTATTTTCTCTAATATCAATATTCTCCGAGTTATACAAGAAAAAAAAAGAGAAAAATACGCCTTTTTAATGTTTTTTCACATTTTCTTGCGCTAACAATTATGCACAACTTTTTCAGCAGGCGCATATCGCAATTATCATTCTACTATCTACAATCTATCATTCAAAAATTAGCGTTACTATATGAAACATCCATACAACCTACTTTTAAAACTGATATCGACTGGACTATAGTGCTAATAGTCAAACACGAATGAAAATGTAGGAAGTTATTTCAGGCTTTAAATTTAGAGATTTGTTTCCTATTTTTCCTATTACAAAATATGCAAACTTGCATTAAAAATGGTTAAATGTATAAAGAGGGCAAGTTTAAACAATATTTTGAAATTGCTTTATTGATATTAATTTGAAAAAAAAACATATTTATATTGTTATGACAAAGATAATTGGGTAAAAAAACCTTTATTCTTTTACAGCCTTTGCGATGATGAAATAAACAACAAAACTTTCCCGGATGACTTTCTCTTCGGAACCGCTACTGCTTCTTATCAAGTTGAAGGTAAGTTGTTCATATGTAATGAAACAATAATCACATTATTATGATGGAGGGTTTTAATCAAATTTCTAGTGGAAACCTTATTTATATCCTAATGTTCCTTCTTATGGAGATATCGGGTTTTTAAGCGTACCTAGAGTTTTACATTTTCGGTTGTATCTCTGAAACCACCCATTCAATATCAAGGCCTTCTACACTATTTTTATTCTATGAATATTTTCTCAATGCACATAAAATAAGATTTCTCAGGAATTTTATCTCTAATCTAATTACAGTACTGTGTTGTTCTCTGCAAAAGTTCTCTTCTAATATTTACAAGTGATGATGAAACGGGCAAGCTTCGATCTATCTATCTATCACTAATCATTATTATTGACGCACTAAGCGCTTAAAATGAAGTACACTTGAAAAAGCACATGTTGAACATGTGCCTAGTAAATGTTTATTTTAAAACGTTGCTTTTCTTAAGATATTTATTGTGTCTTTGGACTTGTTAAGTTAAATAAACCAAATGCATGAAAAAATTTGTAAACATTACAAATTGTTGCTACTCTTGTACTAAATAATCTACTATTGTTTCTAAAGTTGATTGACTTCTAAAACAGTTCATTTTTTCGAAATAAAAAAATGCTGTATTTTTAAATAATATTTGCAGTTCGATGTGTACATCTGTCAAAATTTTGAAAAAATATGTGTTACGCTGGTCCATTTCTGGATAACTTGTAGTACCTACTAAAATATGAGTTTTAATGTGAAATCACGGTCAATTATCTGCAATATACTACCCCAAAATCGAATACAAGTTGGGTAGTTTTAAAGTTAAATTGCAAAAAGGTAAATATCTTGATTCGCCGTTGAGCCGTATATACAGGGTGATTCATTAACAATGGGAAAATCGAAAGCTGAAGATACTACACGTGAAATGGTGATCATTGGCGTAAACATGCCTTATCCGAAAGTTGTTTCTGAACTACAGGGTGTTGAAAGTTAAAATTAATTTTTTTTTTGAGATTATTCTGAAAATATGTAGGAACTTGAAAATTTGTGAAACTATATTTTTTAAGCGACGAATAAGACGCGTGTTGTAATTTCAGCGTTGCTTATAGAGGGCGCCACTTAAGACCAATTTTACCGAAAATTTAGTTAATAACTTTTTACCCTGTATGTCTAACATGAAACTTGATTCAAAACCTGAAAGAGCAATCGTTTTTCCATTAATTATGTATTCTTGTTTCATTTCGGTATCTCGATTCGTTTTCGAGAAAAATCGATTTAACGAACACTATGTTTTGACAATACGAGAAATTAAAAGCGAAACAAACCAAGTGTTTCTTCATGTTATTACAACAATTAACAATAAAACAAATAAAATACGTAATTATGATTTAAAGTAATTGCTCGAAGAATCCACCGTTGACACTGATACACTTTACACGCTTTCTGGGAGATCTTCGAGTTTGAAACAACATATTGGGATTGCGTCTGATTTCGTTGACAGCGATTTGTATTATTTGCCACAACTCTTCACGCGAGCCAATAGATTCTTTGTAAACTACATCTTTCATTCGAGACAAAAAAGAAAAATCAAGAGGATTGAAGTCCGGACTTCTGGGTGGCCATGCAAAAATGCTTACATGGCCAATCCAGCGATTTGGAAAAACTGCATCTAAATATGATCGCACTGGCCGAGAAAAATGCGGTGGAGCTCCGTTGTTCGTGAACCACATGTCTCTTCTTACATAAAGTGGAACTTCTTTAAGCCGTGGAAGCATTTTTACTTGGCCACCCAGAAGTCCGGACTTCAATCCTCTTGATTTTTCTATTTTGTCTCGAATGAAAGATATAGTTTACAAATAATCTATTGGTTCGCGTGAAGAGTTGTGACAAAGAATACAAATCGCTGCCAACGAAGTCAAACGCAATCCCAATATGTTGTTTCAAACTCGAAGATCTCTCTGAAAACGTTGTGTAAAGTGTCAACGGTGGATTCTTCGAAGAATTATTTTAAATCATTATTACAAAGTTCATTTGTTTTATTGTTAATTGTTGTAATAACATGAACACAGTGTTCTCGTTCTCGAAAACGGATCGAGATACCGAAATGAAACAAGAATACATAATTAATGGAAAAATTATTGCTCTTTCAGGTTTTGAATCAAGTTTCATGTTAGACATACAGGATAAAAAGTTATTAACTAAATTTTCGGTAAAAGTGGTCGTAAGTGGCGCCCTCTATGAACAACGCTGAAATTACAACACGCATCTTACTCGTCGCTTAAAAAAATATAGTTTCACAAATTTTCAACTTCCTAACCTACATATTTTTAGAATAATAGCAAAAAAACGATTTAAAATTTTAACTTTCAACACCCTGTATATCCGAAACTATCAACTTTCGGATAAGGCATATTTGCGCCAATGATCACCATTTCACGTGTAATATCTTCAGCTTCCGAATATCCCATTGTTAATGAATCACCCTGTATATCTCCGTTAGGAGGACCATAAGAAAAGATTATAGGAAATATCAGCTTTACTTTGACCTTCTTTATACGCTCCTGCGAGATCCTTATTATCCTTGCGCATAATATAAATAGGGATAACAGTAATTGCATTCCCAAGTTTCACTGGTTGTTTAAGTATGGTCGTGTTTTTTATTAATAATTTTGATGAGGTGAATTTTGTAGAGGCAACCACAGATTAGAATTTTTTAAACAGACCGTGCATTCGTGGAATGAACCAACATCAAAATAATGAACACAATATTGCCATAAATAAAATAATAATAATAATAATAATAATATGCCTTTATTTTCATATAAAACAAATTATTAAAAAATAATCATATAAATGGCAGCGAGATCTAGCAGAACTACTCATTCTAACCGCCCGCTTTAAACAAAAAATACATAAACATACAGAGTGATTCACAACTTATCCAAAAAAAAAAATGGAAATAGATGTAGCATAAGAAATGGAGTCAATATCGTAACAAAAATTTTTGTAAAATCTTTATAGTTTCCGAGAAAAAAATTGTTGAAGTTATTGTACATTTAACCACTACATTTGTCATTCGCAATACGCGTTAAGAGCCACGTGGCCTCAGCGACTCCGAATACTGAAATCCGATTGTGCAATCGTCGTTGCGATAGTGTTTACCTGTTAACTGTGGTGTTTACAATAGTTTTTTAGTAGTTATTGTCAAAAATGGTTTGCGTGTATAGCAACTCGATGTTGATGGATATCGTTTTAATTTATGGTAAAGCATTTGTGTTATGGTGAAACAAGACAACATTTGTGTTAGTTCGTAGAAACTGAGTACAACGGACCCAAATGTGTTTACACATTGGTGGATAAAATTTTGAACAATTGTTGTAACATCGGGTATGTCAAATGATTTTATTATTTAAAAACACAAATTAATTTTATTAATTAATAAAGGCAAAAGCAGTTGAATTTGCCGATATAAAATAGGTGCGATAAAATTCTATTTACATATTTCTTTCCTTGCGAAAGTTTTTGTCCGTTTTTATCACACCGCCATGCCGGTCGCATTGTGCGAGGTCAGGTTTTACAGTGGACCAGTTTCCAGTGCCGTGCAGAAGTGTATTTTTAAATCATTTTCGAACTGCCCTTTTTGATTTTTTCTTTACAAAAGTGTATTTGTAAGGGTCCCCTGTACATCCAGAATTCTTTTTTTGGATAAGTTCTGAATCACCCTGTATATTATATTGTAATGTTATTTTATTTAGTCGTGCAATTTATGTTTATGTACCTTTGGATAGCTCAGATTGTCAAATAGGAAAATCTACTTGCCTTCAATTGCTTGAAAGGTAGACACTAGTCTCAGTGAAATTTATATTTTGTTTTTCTTTTGTTTTATAAATTTAAATTTCTTCTTACCACGATAAATTATTCTTAGAATTAAATTTTGATTAATATGAAAATTTATTAATTTTGAAAATAAAAAAAATCTTCATACAAAATAAACTTGAAAGTAATATTTTACTTTTCATCAAAGAATGAAGTCCTGATTTTCAAAAAAAATATATATTAAATTGAATTCATTCTTTGTTTGACACAATTTAGATGAACTTATATTTTCTCTACGTAACCTATGCCAGTACTATTAACTAATTTACTTATTTCTATTTACAATATAAAAAATCTCTCACAATTATTTTCCAATTTTAGACACAGTCCTTCCGTTCAACTTTGATGATCCTGTCTCGTTTTTCTAAAGTTCAACTGCAATTCTCGAAGCTAACTGCTCTGCTCCAAGAATAAATCTTCTACTGTCTGTCTGCTCCTCTATTATATCTGGTATTCGGTTTGTTATCTGGTATTCGGTTTATTATCTTGTATTTGGTCCTCCACAGAAGACTCTACCCTCTGGGAAATGTTGATAATTTACTTAATATTTGTCAATTAATTACCTTTTTCTGTTTCTGTTTATGTTTTATATACACGATTTCTGTATTTAATTATTTAAATTATCTTTTCTTCGTATTTCTCTTAACTTTTGATTAATTATCTCCTTCCTTCAATTTTCTAAAATCAACTAACAAACTTTTTTTTTTCTTCTCGTTTCCAAATAACCGCACTCCTGTTTCCACGTTTTAATTTTTAATTTTTTCATTGCTCACTACTTAATAACTATTTTAAAATAATTTCACATTTATATAAAAAATCAATTTAATTTTATCATTTCAACACACGACTGTTTTCAAATTTTCTTACATTTTATTGTCTTGGAAATTTCTGATTTGACAAGATATTACTGTCAGATAATTCTTTCTTTCATTTTACCCCTTTCACATATGCAATTTATAATACATTATATATAACATTAATTAGTGCCAATTCGATACATAAATTTTCTCAGTTTTTTTTTTAATTTCCAAACCAATATTTATTTTATTAAATATGTTACATTTCCATACATCTCAATATATACACAGAGTAAATAAACACTACTATATTCTAAGGGCAACAATGTGTTTCTTAATTGCAGTTTTAAAACTAGTCACAGTGGAGCAAGAGGTAACATTTATAGGTAAAGAATTGTAAAGTTTTACAGCATTGTAACTAAAAGAGCGTTGAAATATTTCAGAACAGTGTCTTGGCAGGACCAATTTATTACAGTGACGAGTAATTCTATTATGCATGCTTGCACCACGAATTAGTTTATCACGCAAATAGTAAGGTTGTTCCCAAGTGATAACTTTGTATATTAATGTAGCCAAATGCACAATAAATCTCTACTCCAGTTTTAACCAATTAGAAGAACCAAAAAGTGGTGTAATATGATCATACTTTCGAACACCGTAACAGAATTTTAGACAAGTATTTTGTAATTTCTGGAGGCTGTTTTTGTCTTTAACAGTAAGTGCTGGCCACTTCAGAATATCGCAGAATGCTAGAGTTGAGAGAATTAATGTGTCAGTCAGTTTAAGTTTAATTTCAACTGATAGGTAACCTTTATACATGCAGAGCAATTTGAGTTTATAATAACAGTTCTGTAATAAATGTGACACATGTATCTCATACCTTAGACGAGAATCGACATATACTCCCAGATTTTCCACACATGTGGAAATTAGGTCAAGTCCATTTATTTTGATTTTGAAATTATTATTGTTATGTTATGGAGGTTGTCGGTTCAGCAGGTTCAGCTGGAGAATTTTGCCTTCCTATACACTTACATGATCCCAATGTAATAAATACTTATTTTAATAATGTCATGCCAATTTCATCCTCTCATGAACAAGCTGAATTGCTTAATAAATATAACAATTATGTTCCATTTAAAATTATGATAAATTTTATTTTCATACTGTGACCACCAATGATATTAGTAAGTACATTAATTTGATCAAATCTCAATCAGCTGGTTCTGATTATATCTCTGTTATCATGCTCAAATTGGTTGCAGAACATTTATTAAATCACCTTACTTATATAATTAATACATCCATTTTAACGCACACTTTTCCCAGATGTTGGAAAAATGCTAATGTTATTCCGTTGCCGAAAATACCTAATGCTACCGATCTAAATCATCTTCGGCCTATTAGTATCTTGCCTACTATCTCCAAAGTTCTCGAAATGGTTATGAAAACACAAATGTCGCAGTTTATTTTTGATAATGATATTATCCCTTCCTTTCAGTCCGGCTTTAGGCCTCAGCACAGTACCACTACTGCATTAGCACATATTTCAGATGAAATTTATAACGCCACTGATAATGGTTTAATTACGTCCTTGATTCTTTTAGATTATAGCAAGGCGTTCGACACATTGGACCACTCTATCCTTTGTAAAAAGTTAATGTACTTTGGCTTTGACAATAGTGCTGCTTCCTACATTTTTAGTTATTTGTCTGGCAGAACACAGCAAGTAATCATAAACTCTAATGTGTCTGACGTCTTGCCAGTGACTCATGGGGTTCCTCAGGGGTCCATTTTAGGGCCCTTGCTGTTCTCTATTTATATAGCGGATTTTTATACATTTTTGAATAAATGTTCTGTGCATCATTACGCTGATGATACCCAAGTGTATCTCAATTGTCGTGTTACGGACTTAGCTGCTTTTAATGATTGTATTAATTACGACTTAAACTCATTGTTAAATATCTCTGCTGCTCATAGATTGAAGCTAAATCCTGACAAATCTAAAGTCATAATTTTTGGTCCTAAAAATAAACGTATTATGGCGAAAATGGAATTGAATTTAAAATTAGGAGATATTTCTTTAAATTTTACCAATGAGTGTAATAATCTGGGACTTTGGTTTGATGAGGAGCTAAGATTTACCAAGCATGTAAACAATCTGTGTCGATCATCGTATAATACCTTAAAGCAACTTTATCCCCATCGTGCCATCATGGATTCATCTCTAAAAATCAGTTTATGTAATTCTTTAATATTTTCAAAGCTCTCATACTGTGACTGTATCTATGGCCCAGCTCTACTACACTCCGATATTCAGCGTTTGCAGCGAATTCAAAATAGTTGTTTTAGATTTGCATATGGAATTAGAAAATTTGAACGAGGAATTACTGAGTTAATTAAAAAACATAATTTTCTTAATCTTTCGTACTCTCGTAAGTTGCACTCTTTATGTTTAACTCATAAAATTCTTCAGCAAAAATGCCCTGTATACTTACATAAAAAATTTAAGAGGCTTCATAAAGCCACTTCGATGTTTAATCCTCGTTATTCGCGTTTATTAGAGATTCCTCGCCACGCCACTGCCCTGTATACTAGAAGTTTTATCTATCACGCCTGTAAAGAATATAATGCTTTGCCCGTTTGTTTTAAGTCATACACTATTTTGAACTTTAAAAAAAAGTTAAAGCAATTTCTTTTGGATGATTTTAATACTAGTTAAAAATTTGCTGTCACTAAACTGTCTTTTTGGATGTCGTTAACTGTTTGTTTTTTTTTCACTTTGTCACTACGAGTTTTTCATTTGATTCATATACATATATGTGTACCTATATATTTTTCAATTTATGTTCATATTCTGTAGGGATTATGTATAGAGACTTTATTATACTTAGGGTATTTTGTGTTCTTCATTTATTTTTTTTCTGTTTATTCATACTGTTTCTAGGGGTTAAGTTGAAAAGCAGTTTTAAACTGACACTTCGCCCCTTTACAAGCTTATTATTTTCTATTTACTTACATGTACATGTTGAGCTAAATAATTGTAATAAAAGACATTCATTCAAGACATTTTCTTTATTTATTGTACAGTAGTATGCTTATATTATAATTATCTACTTATTTTGTCCTGTAAATGGAATGTTTTCTGTTGGGCAATAAATGCATTATTATTATTATTATTATTATTATTATTATTATTATTATTATTATCATTATCATTATCATTATCATTATCATTATCATTATCATTATCATTATCATNAAGACAATAGTGTACATCGGTTATGCAGCCTATGTTTTCTGTATAAAGGTTTTATAGTATATTTTATAAATGCTGTAAGAATGTAACGACAGAACACTAATAGGTGGAATAAATATTATATGATTTTATAAGCTGCGCCTATTTTGGATTTATAAATACTTATTTAATGCTGAATAACTGTTCTCAGCATCTTTTAATAAAGCTTTTACTTGCAGGAAAGTGGTTATATAAATATTATTATTATTATTATTATTATTATTATTATTATGAAGTTCCTGACTGCCAAATATTATCAACTGGGATTTTGTTTCATTTAAGATTAAACCATGACATTCAGATACTTCAGCAATTTTATTTAAATCTTCATTAAAGAAAAAGAATAATAAATTTGCGTATCATCTTCAGACCGATGTGAATTACAAAATGAAAAAAACTTGGAAAAATCGGCAGTATATAAAGCAAAAAGCACAGGCCCAAAAATACTTCCTTGCGGCACATCTCTATTCAATCTGAAAAAGAATAACCAAAAGTGACTCTATGTTTGCGACCATCTAGGTAACTGGACGTAAATTTTAAGGCGTTCTCATTTAATCCGAAGTATTTAAGTTTTAAGTGAATTCTATGATTTAAGGTATCGAAAACCTTGCTATAATCCAACAGTATCAAACATGTATTTAATTTATTGTCTGAGGTTCGAAATATATCCGTAACATGTAACTGCTGATGTGCTGTACAAAGAACGAAAACCGATTGCGTAGGAGGAATAACTTTATTACTAAGAAAAAAATCACTCAATTGTACATACACAATCTTTTCCAGTATCTTTGATATAGTAGGCAAAATACTAATTGCACGAAACTGATTTGTTTGAGAGGGATTATTTACTTTAGGTATGGGTATAATATTAGCATTTTTCCAAAAGATGGAAATTTAGCTCATACAAGGCAGCTGTTCACAATATGTGTGATATAGCTATTAAGAAAAGGTGTAACTAATAAGATCATCTTGAGATTTACGCCATATGTGCCAGTAGAGTTTGATTTAATTTGCGGTAATACCTTTTCGATACATTCTTCAGTCACTAATGTGAATTGAAACTTATAGATAATACTTGAAATTTTTTTATTAAAATAGGTGTCGGTAATAAAATTATTGTTATTTGAACTTAGAGAAGGTACGCTATTAACAAAATACTTATTAAAAGATGATGGACTACTAATATTGCCTGGGTAAACATAAGGAACGGAATTTATATTTAAATATCTCAAAGTGCGCCAAAATCTCTTTGGATCAACCGCAAACTTATGTCGAAGAAAAGCTTTGATTTCATTTCGCCCCGCCATTGTGACAAAATTCCGAAGTTCTTTGTATTCCTTCCAAGCATTCTACGTTCTGCGTTTTTTAAATTTAAATAGAGCCTAATTTCGTAGCTTCATCATGAGTTTAAGATTATTAGTTAGTCAAGGGGCTGGTAACTTAATAAAACGCGATATCTTAAGCCGCGCATGCATAAAAGTTGTACTTATTATTATTGTTACAAGAAAAAACATTTCATATTATTTATAAAGGGTATCCCAATATTCAATGGATAATGAAATTAAATTATCTACCTAAACTTACGTTGACCAAGCTTCGTTTAGATAATAGGGGGCGTCTAAATAAGCAAAAATGTAGTTCTTTTTAAATTGCTTGCTCTAAGGCATTAAGGAGCGAAGTATAGGTGCAATAATTTGAAATTTTGCTTAAAATCATATTTGGAATGAAATTTATTTTGTACCTTCAATTCTTGAGAAATTGGAGCAAAATAATTGACTTTTATAAACGATTCGCTGTTGACGAGTATATAACTATGTCATAACTTTTGGACCTTTAGCTGCGACTGTATACGATAAAACAAAGAAGATCAAGAGATTAAACAAAAGTTTCTTCACGAAATAATAAGTAATACCGTAAATGAAAATGATTTAAAATAAAACGTTACAAATAAAGTACTTGAGGTGTTTTATGACAACAACCAGAGGCTCAATAACGAATCCACGGTCAACAGAATAGCAGTGTACTCACGTCTTCAATGCTCAAGTAGAACTGCCTTCAGTACATCTCTCTGTACTACTCTTCACTCGTCCGGTTAAAATTATTCTTAAAGGAACCAATCAAATTCGTTATATCCCTTATAATGTAATTATAAGGTAAATGATATCTATCCTTTGACCGCGGCTACGTTGAGTGACCCGTAAGTCCCTCCAAACCCAAGCTTGCCCTCATAAAACTCGAGAATAACATAACCGGCTTAATTCGTAAATAACTATTTCTAAGTTTTATGGTCTAAGTACAATTTATAAAAGGGTATTCTCTGAGTAAAGAATTCTGTAATTTCCAAAGTCTGAAGGACTCGGACCGTGAGAAAGACATCTCCGACATATATATATATAACAAAAAAAGTTATGTGAACTTTGCATGCGGCATATGATTTCCTGTGTATTTTTGTCTCCTGAGCACGAATCCATAGTCCGTTTTGCTCCATCACCCTTCAGTTTTCCGTAAATCGCTGAATACCATCAGAAAATCGCTAAAAATCTTCAGTAAAATGGAGAAATTTAGGAAGTGACGAGATCTTGACATGCGACACATGTTTTTCGACGTAATTTTCCATCCTGAATCCGATTCCGATGTCAGAATAACTCTATAACCGACTAGTATTCAAAAATCACTGAAGATCTTCAGAAAAAAGGCGAATTTTGAGAAGTGACGAGATCTTGACATGCGGCATATGGTTTCCCGTGTATTTTTGTCTCCGGAACACGAATCCATAGTCTGTTTTGCTCCATCACCCTTCAGTTTTCCATAAATCGCTGAATACCATCAGAAACTCGCTAAAAATCTTCAGTAAAATGGAGAAATTTAGGAAGTGACGAGATCTTGACATGCGACACATGTTTTTCGACGCAATTTTCCATCCTGAATCCGATTCCGATGTCAGAATAACTCTATAACCGACTAGTATTAAAAAATCACTGAAGATCTTCAGAAAAAAAAGGCGAATTTTGAGAAGTGACGAGATCTTGACATGCGGCATATGGTTTCCCGTGTATTTTTGTCTCCGGAATACGAATCCATGGTCTGTTTTGCTCCATCACCCTTCAGTTTTCCATAAATCGCTGAATACCATCAGAAAATCGCTAAAAATCGTCAGTAAAGTGGAGAAATTTAGGAAGTGACGAGATCTTGACATGCGACATATGTTTTCGACGTAATTTTCCATCCTGAATCCGATTCCGATGTCAGAATAACTCTATAACCGACTAGTTTTCAAAAATCGCTGAAGATCTTCAGAAAAAAGGTGAATTTTGAGAAGTGACAAGATCTTGATATTCGGCATATGGTTTCCGGTGTATTTTTGTCTTCTGAACACGAATCCATAGTTTGCTTTGCTCCATCACCCTTCAGTTTTCCGTAAATCGCTGAATACCTTTAGAAAATTGCTAAAAGTCTTCTGAGTGACGAGATCTTAACATGTGACACATGTCTTTCGACGTAATTTTACCTCCTGATGGAGCAAATTTGACATTGGATTCGGATTAAGGAGGTCCGAAAACATACGCCGCATGTCAAGATCTCGTCACTTCTCAAAATTCGCCTTTTTTTCTGAAGATCTTCAGCGATTTTTGAAGACTAGTCGGTTATAGAGTTATTCTTACATCGGAATCTGATTCAGGATGGAAAATTACGTCGAAACACATGTGTCGTATGTCAAGATTTTACTGAAGATTTTTAGCGATTTTCTGAAGGTATTCAGCGATTTACGGAAAACTGAAGGGTGATGGAACAAAACAGACTATGGATTCGTGCTTAGGAGATAAAAATACACAGGAAATCATGTACTGCATGTAAAGTTCACATAACTTTTTTTTTTTGTTGGCCGGTGTTATTAAAGAAATATTTTAAATAAACTTTATATTTAATTTTTTTATGATATTACTTATTCCCTACTATTGACTACAAATTGTTAACATCAAGGCTGCTAGTAACATTTATTTTAATTTTTTGTATTTAATATTAATTTTAATAAAAAAATGCTTATGGAGACGAGTTTGGATTTAAAATTTCTACAAATTTAATTTTTACAAGGTATTTCATTTTATTTTAAGAATTATAAAACCGCTTCTGAATACAAAATATACCGAAAATGAAAAGTTAGAGACAATGAGGGTAACAAAGAAACTGTAAATATTATTTGTAGGTGCATGGAATGAGGATGGCAAAGGGGAGAATATCTGGGATCATCTCACACACACTCAACCTGAATTAATTGAAGGAAAGGCAAATGGTGATATCGCATGCGATTCTTATCACAAGTACAAGGAAGATGTAGCGATACTCAAGGATTTGGGTGTTAATCATTATCGATTCTCATTGTCCTGGGCAAGAATTCTTCCTAATGGTGAATACTTCCTTTTAATAAATAAAAATATATTAGTGAAGGTTAAGCTTTAATCAAACTTTGTAATTATGATACTGAATTCATTATGGAATATAATTACAATTATTCAAGGAATCCAAAAAGTAATTATTAGAGCTTCATAGCGTCTAATTATTTCATTTGAAATTGTGTGTATGAAGAGAGTAGGTGTGATTTAACCAAAAACATATGTTTTTGTTTCCTTGCTAAAGGATCAAAAGTAAAAGTAAAAACAAAGTAAATTCAATCGATCCAATTTGTATCCTATTATTAGATATTACTTATATTTTTTTCCCTTATAAAAGCTTATTTCATACATAGTAATACAAATCCATTTTGTTTGACACTTAAATCATCACATCAATTAGTAGGACTTAATAAGAATATATTTTTGTACTATTTCACATCCAATACGGTGTCTAAACAGACTGTAATTTTTATAATAAAAAACACCATTGTTTTAGGTACTTCTGACAAGGTGAACCTAGCAGGAGTGAACTATTACAAAAATCTCATTAAAGAACTGAAGAGTAATAATATAGAACCTGTGGTGTCAATATTTCACTGGGATCTGCCTCAAGTCTTCCAAGAACAAGGTGGATGGCCTGATGATTTCATTGTAGAAGCTTTTGCCGACTACGCAAAGGTCTGTTTTGAACTGTTCGGAGATGACGTCAAATATTGGGTAACATTTAACGAACCTATATCGATCTGCTCTCTGGGTTATGGAGATGGTTACATGGCACCAGTAATAAAGGAATCTGGTGTATTGGACTACAAATGCGCTCACAACGTGATTCGAGCCCACGCTAGAGCATATCACATTTATGACGATGAATTTAGATCCAAACAGAACGGTAACGCTGTTGTACTTTAATTAGAAGTCGGTCAAGTAAAGTGTTTTTATTATAGGAAAGGTCTCAGCCGCTTTTAATACTAATTGGCATGAACCCGAAGATGATTCTGCTGAAAATGAAGCTGCCGCTGAAACGAAACGTCAATTCACTGTGAGTATTAAAAATTCCATTACATAAATTGATTTAGTTGCAATTTATTTTTCGACAATAATATTTTTTATAAAATGAAACATAAAAAGTTTACTATCTTTACCACTAAATTTCGGTCTATTGCAGCTGTACAGCTGCTCTCGAAACCTCGCATTGATCGCTATCGGATAGACAGTTACCTTAATAAGTATCATTTTTAATTTCAGTTTGGTTGGTATGTGAATCCAATAATTCATGGCGACTATCCAGAAATTATGAAGACTCGCGTGGCAAACAGAAGTGCGGCTGAAGGTTTAAATGAATCTCGTCTTCCTGAGTTCACCGACGAGGAGATCTCTTATATTCGCGGTACATATGACTACCTAGGCCTAAATACGTATTCCGCCTCCATCATAAGAGCAATTCCAGAACCAACAATCGGAACTCCAAACTACTACTTAGATATTGGAGTTCAGGAGTATACACCATCTGATTGGCCGAGTTCTGCTTCTTCTTGGTTGAAGGTATGACAGTAATTAATAAGTCGATAAAAGTAATTTGTCTTTAATATTAACAAAAACATTACTATGTTTTGTCAAAAAGCCTAATAAATAGAATTAATTTCATTCATAATGAAACATTGTAAGACACAAAATAGGTATTCTATTAGTTCGTATATAAACTCGAATCATATCCAAATCGAATTTGATCTTCTTATTTCATTTTTCAGGTAACTCCCTGGGCAATCAAAAAGCTGCTAATTTGGCTGAAAGAAAATTATAAAGACCCCGAGATTTTCATTATGGAAAATGGTGTTTCTGAAGACGGTTCTTCTTTAGAAGATGAAATAAGGATAAATTACTACAGGGTAATGCAAAGTATTTGTTTCTTTTTTGTTGAAATTAAGTGTTGTGTCACTTGTTGTAAAACGGATAAGGTTTAAATAAAAAATTTGTGGTAATTTTCTGGAATCTGGAAGGGATACCTAATATAATTTGAGGTAAATTATACTCGTATATTATCAGAAGGAAATTATTTCTCAAAAACCTTTCTTCTTCCAGTATATTGGTGGTAAAAGTGAAAAAAATTGTTAACGTCATTTAAACTGAATAATATACAGGGTGGCTTTAAAATAATATGTGTTTGATCTATAAACATTGGTCTGGAACAGCCCCGTTTTAGAGATACAGGTTGTTGAAGTTGTTAAAAAAAATTGATTTTTTGTTTATAAAATTTGATAATCTATGACAGTAGGCCTTGCATTCCCTAAAATATGAGCTCTAGAGGTACAACCAGTGGTGTACATCTGGGCAGGGGTCATCCCCTTTTTTATAAAAAAACCTACGCCACTGCATTTTTTACACGTTCTTGTAACGGATTTATATTCTAATGCACTCAATACGTAAAAAATGTAACTTGAATTTTTTCCCTAAGATTCGACATTTTCAGGTTATTCATATCAATACAATCCCCTTGTGCAGAAATTTCTAACCATAATATTACAATTAGTATATTTATGTTTATGCTTAAAAGTAAGTGGAATTTGTAAACACATCAACAATATTCTTTACACTCGTTTCCACACCGCCTGTGAGGTAGAGTTCCTTACGCGTTTTAGTTTCCCCTGGAAGCCTAACCCACTGTCTTTACAAATAAGAACAACTTAAATGAAAATAATAATAAATGTACATTTACCAAATGCGAGGGGTAGCGAATTTTCACAATCTGCATATTTGGTCACAAGAAAATCCTCATGAAATTCGGACAAGATCTTTTCAACACGAATTTTCTGTGAACATGTGGCTCGGAATAATTTGCAATAAAGTCTAAATTCCCAGTAATTTCTAAACTTTCTATAAAACTATCTATTTGAATTATTAGAGGATGTTCCATTAAATATACGACAAAATAGCTGGATACAATGGATGGTGCTTCTGCGCATTCTTGGAGAATAATATAAGAATGGCTTAATGAAAATTATGTGGGGCGACGGATAAGTAGAAGACGAAATGGCAATGTCAGCCATAATGGTGCAGAGGATCCAGTGTTTTGTCCAGCCAGATTGCCATATCGAAACCACCTGGACTTCTATGTTTGGGGTTATCTGAAATGTAAAGTTTATTCTACTTCAACAAATATATACAAGACCATAACTACTGCAACGAATATAAGATGGGTGTAATGAATTAAAAGAAAACCACCACAAGATATTAGCTTCAATTTATTCCATTAATAGAAGATGTCACAGAAATGTATCGATGTGGGTGGTTCGCACTTTGAACAATTGTTGTAAATACGTACCGCTAATTTGGTTCTTGTTTAGTTGCTGTTGCTTGGTAAATATATTTTATTATTATTTTGATTTAAAATGTACTTATTTGTAAAGAGTATTAGGCCTCTAGGGAAAACTAATACACTCACAGGTGGTGTAGAAAAGAGTATAAATAATTTTGTTGGTGTGCTTACAAATTGCACTCACTTTTAAGCATAAACATAAATAATCTTGTAATATTATGGTTAGAAATGACTGCCACAAGGAGATTGTATTGGTATGAATAACTTGAGAACGGCGAATCTTAGGGAAAAAATTCAATTTATCTTTTTTACCTATTTTGTGTATTAGAATATAAATTAGTTACAATGATTTGTAAAAAATGCAGTGGCGTAGTTTTTTTGTATAAAAGGGGTGACCCTTAGTAGTGATATAATGAGAGCGCAAATAAATGTGAAATGTGAAGGTCATGACCTTGACCTCAATATGCCAGATGTCGATGACATCATTCTTAAAAATAGAACATTACGTCACTTCTAAAAATAGCCACATATAGTTGCCAGATGTCGATGACATCATTTCTAAAAATAGAACATTACATCATTTCCTAAAAATAGCCACATATAGTTGCCAGATGTCGATGACATCATTTCTAAAAATAGAACATTACGTCATTTCTAAAAATAGTCTACAAGCTTATCGAAACAAGTCAGACAAACAATCACGTGATATGTGTGGTAGGGGAAAACAAATAAAGTCAGTGATGAATGCTAACAAAATCACTTTTGAAAATGTATTCTGAGAGCCAAAATGAACAAAATGATAAATGTACACCAGGACGTGTTATTGTAGGTGAAAGAAAATATAGCTTGAATAAGTCAAAGTGCAAGTTCGTGTCTGTGGGTTTCCTATACGATATTGAATTTATTCCGATTATTAAAATATTTGGTAACAAAAATGATTGGGTTATCTATAATGAAAAAGAATGGAAAGAGTTTTTATCTTACCAAGGAATAATAACAAATTATTTATATACCGGAGAAAATATGGAGCCGATAGATGGGGGATTTTTTTCTCTGGAGTTTAAGCAGCTACCCTATTCAAATGTGGTTAAGATTGGGAGAGATAATATATCAGTGTATCTATCCTATGATACGATATGCACCTTATGGTGCTTTATACCGCTTATTAATTATAGAATGGATTTGTTAAAAAACCAACAGTTTACAAGTTATTTCAAGATTATAAGAACCGGAATACAAAATATGGATGGTGATGTTATCATTAATGCTTTAAAAGTGCTACAACCTCAAGGAAATCCCAATAGTGAGAATATTTGTATGGTTCTGGAATTTATGTATATTTACCCCGATGTATTTAAAAGTGAATGTATAAAAGAACAATAAATTGAGAGATTATTCAGAATCACC
>NW_019417121.1:0-13471 GCF_000390285.2 Anoplophora glabripennis
GAATTAAAATATCAAATAAAATCGTATTTGACAGTGATTCTGGCAATGTAATATATTTTCTAAAAATATACGAGGTGATCGAATAAAAAGTAACTTTAATTAAATATTCAATATATGAACAATACATATGCCTACGTCTAACGCTCTCTATTCAATAAATTCCCGTTCTCGATTCCTTAATAATATTATTAACGAAGACGTTACACAGCGAAGCATGAGTGAGCGCTGATAAGAGTCAATCGGCTTCATCGTCTGAGACGCGACCTGTCCTCAGGTTACTCGGAGATCCGTTGATATCATTATCATCGTAATGAACTTGGAGATCCGTTGATCTAGTCGTAAAGAACTTAGAGATCCGTTGATCCCATCGTAATGAACTTAGAGATCCGTTGATCTCATCGTAATGAACTTAGAAATCCGTTGATCTCGTCGTATTAGAGATCTGTTGTTCTCATCGTATTAGAGATCCGTTGTTCTCATCGTATTAGAGATCCGTTGATCTCATCGTATTAGAGATCCGTTGATCTCATCGTAATGAACTTCGTTTTTGAACTTCTTTATGCTTAACTCTAAACAATAATTAGCGTTGTGTAACATGCCAATAGGGACAGTTAGTGAACGTAGCCGAGGTAGAAGAAGAACAGATAGAAAAAAGATGGCGAAAACTGTTAGCGAGTAGGTTAGACGTGTTAAAATTGTTGAGTATTATTAGTAATATTTGTGAGAAGTTTTGTCTATTTGGTCCCTGGTTTTTTGGTGCTTAAAAGCCTTGTAGTTTATGTGCAACATAAAATAAATAAATCCTTGAAACGAAGCCTCATGTCAAGATAAACCCACGACCGATTCCCATCCCAACCACCGTAGCATCGGGACATAGAAAGGGGACGGTGTCTTTGTAATAAATTTAAAATTCGATAAAATTCATATCGAGCAATGTGACAACAGCAGATTTATTAACACGAGGTACTAAGGTGTCCAGCAACCACCAATACACAATTCAGTTGATATCTGAATTCGACCGTGTCGGAGTGTTTTTTGCGTACCACTATTTCCTTTTCTTGCGAGTGCGCGAAAATTGGATTCGAAGGCGTCATGCGTGCATCGAAAACAATGGTGGACATTTTGAGCATATGTTGTAGTTGCTTAAAAATTACTGAATTTTGCTTTTTGGTAAGCACCTAAATTATTTTTAATACGTATGATTATTTGGACGACGTGAATCTTTGGGTAGTTTAATTACATATTTTTCAAATACGTAATTTGATTACGTAAGTTCCTGTTTTAAGAAATTCATAATTACTAAAATTCGAGCTAAAATTTAAGCAAACACTATCTTCGTACTACAAAATCGATACATTTTATTTATTTAAAAACTGGAAAACAATTGTCCTGAAATTTACTAAATGTTTCACAATAATAGTTGTTTACATTTTTTCCGTAGGACAAGTCTGCCGCGTGTACACGTGGTGTGCATCAGCAGGTAAAGCGCTGTTGTCACGTTGAACTCGCCAATATTAATACTCGCTGTATTTTGAAAACTGTTAATCTTACGCTCCTGTAATATCCAACTTTTTTGTTCATTTATGACTAATCTATCTCATGCTGAAGTAATGGCAGTTAAACTTCTTACATCCTCTATTTTATTTTATTTTTAACTATGTTTTTTTCTGACCTGTGTATTATTGTACTCACTTTATTTTAGATAATAATAATAAGCTTAACTTTTTTATTGTATATTTTACTTGTATGTATTATTTCCGTAATGTCCTGTAATTGTAATTGAGTTTGTTCCTGTTGGACTAGTAAATGTACTACTACTACTGTAGTAAAATTCTAGAAACTAATTAATGATTAAACTAAACAAAATATGTAACAATAAATAAACATTCGATATTTTAAAATAACTAAAACTTCAAAGGAAAATTACCCAAATGGATCAAACGTGAAATATAACCTGCAAAGGAAAATTATTCGAATAAATTCCCGATATCATCAACACCCGAGTAGATCCGCTTTCATTCGAAGTTAAGTAAAGCCAGCCCCCCCCCCCCACGCTCGGGAAACAACCTCCCTACAAATCACCCCTAATATGTCACGCGTCGCGCGAGCTTTTGTCAACCGGATCCGCAGCTTTTGTGGAAAAATGCGACCCTTTGTGCTTGGCCCCGATTCCAGTATGTCTCCCATTCATCCCGGCGCGTTCTTACATTTGTTGCTGTTATGCGTCGTAATTAATTTATCCGGAAAAAATGTTTCCGGGTGGCCGGCCGCCCTTGATAGCCGGTAATTGGGTAGGTATTTCCAGGGCGCCCACGTGGCTGGGTGGACGCAAGATAATCCGCTGTTTGGAAAAGCAAAAGCTACACAGTGGACATATGCAGGGTGGTTTAAAATCCTCATCCAAAAATAGGACAGAAAGTAATTAAACAAATTATGAGTGTGTCTTATTAAAACTATATTTCTTTAACTAAACTGGTCAAAAAAATTAAGGGATATTTAAAAAAATTCAAAATTATTGGATGAATTTCACAGAGCTGTAACTTGGAGGAAAATAATCGTAGAGAGAATAAAAAATGGAAATTGAAGCTTTAAGTTTTAGTTTTCGGATCTGGAGTTTAAAATATTTTAACGTCAGTGGTTTTTGAGTACTCATAAGAAAATCAACGAAAAAAAAAATCCAAATTTTTGCTCTTTAAAGAGGTCTATGGAAAAAAAAAATAGAATTTCCAGAAAGTTTTTGTTTTTGGGTTAGTTTAAAAAAAAATTATTTTTTTTAAGAAGGCTGATGTAAACGATTTAGACTGTGAACAACTCGATGAAATTCAAGATTTGTGGAATGAAATACAGCGATTCAACTTTTTTTAACTAATTCTTAAATCGACATTTAAAACTAAGGCAGTTATGGCGGTCAAAAAAAAATCAACCAAAATTTTTTTTACGATTGTGAAGCATATTGGATGTGAAAAAAAATATTTTTTTTAACAATAATACGTTTTTTAATAAGAAAATATGAATTATTGCTGAAAAAACCTTTTCAACTTGACTAAAATTAATAAAAAGTGGAAAAATACTCGTTACATTAATTTTCAGCAAAAGCCACAAATTCAAACATTCCGGGAACTAAGAAAAAATATATAGCCTTGAAACTATCAGGATTTTCTTTAGGACACTTTGAGGCTGAAAAGTTATTAAAGGTGTGGAAATTGCAATAAAAAATAATTTTATTTAGGCTTTGAAAGTAGAAAATTTGAATAGGAGTATCCCTGCGCCTTCGCCAAAAATTAGGAAAAGGAAAAGATGTAACTCGTTTTAAATTATAATAACACAGACACACAAAAATATAAGAATTTCACATACTTTTTAACATACTATTATATCCCCTATATATTGACCTTCTGAAGACAATGGAGCCGTCAGAAATTCTCCATCACGTCAGGATTTCTCCCTAACCTCAAAAAATAGCTCAAAATCAGTGGAAATCGCGATTTTTTTTTTTAAATAATTAAAAAGTACACAGATGTGTTAATAGGGTCAAATTAGAAACTTTTAATTCCTGCACTTTTTTCTATAAAATGTCTCCTTGTAGAGTTAAGTATACATAGTTATTTTTAATCAATTTTGAACAATAAAATGCCTGTAAATTCTCAAGCATGTATTTTAGTGAAAAAAGTGCAGGAATAAAAAATTTTCATTTTGACCCAGTTAACACGTCAATAACAGACAAATAAAAAAACAAAAAATAATAACAAATAAACGTAAAATTAAAAAAACAACAAAGAAAAGTATAATGTTGATGATTTTGGAAGAAATTGATATTGTAAGAGTGAAAGTGGAAAAATAGCGAAATCCATAAGCAATAAGGACGAATTGATCCCGAATGGTGAAGTGAAAAACATTTCAAAATATTGGATAGAACTAGAGCTTCTTGATTTCAGTCATAATTCGTTATTCATTAGAGTATTTAGCAACGAATATGAAGAAAAAAATACAATCAGACTAAAAGAACAAAAAGTACTATATATCATATATCGAAAACGAGAATACGAGTTTCGAAAATATGTTTCTTGGGATGAAGAACATTCATTAGTAATAGTTGCACAAATGTTCGAAAACTGATGAATGAGCTGAAGCCGAATATTTATAAGGGAGAAGAGTGGAGACTGTTGATGGATTTCTCTAAAAGAAGTCTAGAGGGAGTACTCCATAATACGAATAAGTTCGTTTCCATTCCTATAGTATATTCAGTAACGCTAAAAGAGGAGTACGATAATACTAAATTGGGAAAGATTTCACCAAGATATGCGATAGAACGACAGTGTCAAGGAAGTTGGGATGTGAATATGATTGCCGATTAGGTACTGTCGAAAAGAGATATTCTTGAAACTGGAAAAAGAGGAACCTAGATATTTTTAAATCAAAAGGGTTCGTTATCATAAATGAAAGTAACTTGATAAATCACGAATTTTAAACGTAACGTAAATGAAGAGGTTTAAACACAAACTAGAATAATGGGATACACCATTCGTTCTAAACTTAACAAAACTTACCAAGTCGAGTTTTAAAAGAAAAGTCGGGTGTAAACTACAGATTCTAAACCTAGCATAACCTAATGAATTGCAGGATAAACAACCAAAATGGCATATACTGTAAACTCTAACAAAAAAAAACGAAAATCCGGATATTTCGATGTTTTAAAATTAAAATCCACAGGCGTTATTTGGGACAAAATAAAAACTTATCTTGCACTTTTTCCTCTAAAATGCATTTTTGAGGACTTATAGCTATTTTAATGCTCAAAATTGGTTGAAAATGGCCCAGAAAACTCCAGAAGGAGACATTTTAGAGAAAAAAGTGAAGGAATTAATTAAAGGTTTATATTTTGATCCTACTGACACGTCTGTGCACTTAACTATTTTAAGAAAAAAAATCGAAATTTCCACTGATTTTGAACTATTTTTGGAGATTAGGAGATCTTGACGTGTTGAAGCATTTCTGATAGTTCAATCGTTTTCAACGGATCAATATACAGGGGAAGGGTATTATAGTCTATTAAAAAGTATATGATTTTTTTCCCTTTTAGTGTGGCTATATAATTAATTAATTATTTATACAAATAAATTTGAACTGATATAAAGTATGTAAATATTTAAATGCATTAGACTATTGAAATTGCAATAAGAAATAGATTTTGAAAGTCAAAAGTTTGGATACGAATATCCCTGCGCCTTCGCCAAAAATTATAAAAATAAATAAATGCACGTTTTCAATAATATTTAATTATTTCAAAACAGTGTAACTGATATAAAGCAGTAATATTTTAACAGCATTGATTATGATTATATTATCAATTTTCATCTAATTAGGTCCACTTTTAAAGATCCCGCAATATTTCTAGAAAGATAGGTAGGTACTCGTATACCCAGTCATACATACTCGTCGCAGAAGATCATTAAAAACAAAAATGCCGGAATTTTCGATTCGGCACTTGATGGATTGCCCAGGCACTGGAGCCAAAGGTGATTTATTATTTAAGAGTGTTCAGCAGGAAGCGACAGGATGCTTACCGTTAGTTCTCACTGACCTGGAGTTGGTATTGTTATAAAATATGCTAAGAAAATATAGAGATTTGCATACAAAATCGATTAATCCATTATGTATACATATATATATTTTTTGCAATTAATGGATTTAAAGTGCTCTTTTTATTTGTATTTCTGAGAAGTGACAAGTTTTGTAGTCTCTAAAATTTATATTTATTCAGGGATTACACGTTTTTAGATTAAAATACATACTTTAATTTATACTTGCATTGTGCTAAAAGTTTGACTGACGTTACTTCAGCATAAGCAGCTTTTTTACACAAATATAATAATAATATTTTTTCAAGAAATAAGAATGTAATAAATAAAACATAACCTTAAAATATTAGAATTTTCGGTGTTCTGAAAAGAACAATTTTTTTCCAACTCAACAGACAAAGATAAAATTGTAGAAAAGCATAGAAATACAGTGCTAAATTATCCAAATAACAGGCATAAAAAAACAGTTGGTGATTTTTCCTTGGTAATTTGTAAAACAGCAACTTAAGAAAATCAAATTTACTTAAATCACGTGGGGCTCGGGCTTCTTAAAAGGTAATTTTAAATATTCCAGCAATATGGTATTTTTAACTGTTATTTAACTATAAAAACAGTAAAAGGAGTACCTACAAAAAATACTAAAAATCCTGGAATATTACAAAAAAATCAATTAATGTCTATGTATTATGAAAATTTTCTTCTTATAATTTTTTGTAATTTTCCAGGATTTTAATTTAGTTAATTAATATTATACTCATATATCAATTTTAGTATTTTTTACTCCTTTCACTGTTTTCATAGTTAAATATACCTCCGTCCCCTTTTCTGTTCCGATCTCATCTACATGCTAATCTCGGTACCGATTTTTTACAGGTTTCGCCTATTGTTATTCATAGAATCCATTTTTATTGACACAAACTCTAAACCCAATTTAAAAGCAACAACGCGAAATATATTACAGCCTTTGGCGAAGTCATATATCTACACTTTTCAGCAAATTTGTTTTTTTTTGGGCACTATATAATAAAATATACAATGCCGCACTTTCAACGCTGAAAGAAAAAGAAACAGATAAACGTTTGTTATTGTCAATTGGATGTACGAATATGTAAATGGCAATAAGTATAAGAAATTGGTACGAATAACTGCGATGCTGCTTTCTTAGAATTCAATACTATTTCCCCTTTCAATTGTCACAAAAATCAACATTAATTTCATGTGTTACAGATTTAAAAGTACTTGGTTTATGTTTTAGATTGAAATCTGCGGTATATATTTTAGAGAAATAGAACAAAAAAATTACACACTGAATTATTAAAAAAAATTCGCATTATTTTTACATTTATTAATTTTTACTATTGGAGGATTAAATGACAATAAATATTTAGAAAATTGAGAGTACGAATAACATTTATAAATCATTTTTGTTCGATGTAAGTAAACTTTATTTAGACCAAAATCTATTAAAGAAAGCTGGAATGAAACCAGGCACCTAAGGATGCAGTTTCATAACTTTAACATAAATAATATAAGAAAGAAATTGTTGGATGTTTTTTTATTCATTAATCATTATTTTTGTTCAAACTGTTATTTAAAAATAACACAGGCACACAAAATAGTTGTTTATTGTGACAGGGTTTTGGACCCAGCAAATACATACGGGAAATAGCATGGGAAAGACACCTAAAACAAAAACAACTAAATGTTGTTCATACTAAAATTGAGCTCTGTTTAATATACTAGTAACTTTTTTTCTATATTTATTGATTATTTAAAAAGTTGAAACAAATCCATGTGCCAAAAGTCAAGAGTTATTTTAATGAAAATAGTTTTGCCTAACCAAAAACCTCACACTGAAAAAAGTAGACAAATACAAAATACACTCATTAATTCCATTCATAAGTTTATGTACAAAAATTAAATTTTTCAACCGACATGGCAGGCATTAGGGTGCTGCTGGATACAGATCGAATAAATTGATCGATGCAAAGCTTCAGATCTTAGGCAGACTTGTACATGTAATTTTCACCTTTGAGGGCCTGTAACTTGTTAACGAAGGCCCGTATGAAAAAACTTATATGAAGAACTGATATTATTTTGACCTCATCTATTTGTTTTCACTCGACTTTTTTGTATCAAGTACCGGGACACCCTGTTTAAATTTTAATTTTAACGATGGAAACAGGCAAAAACAAACAAAAAGTCATTATAAATTTGGAACAGATACTTTTTAAAGTGCGCGATGTATTTTGTAATTTGTCTACTTTTTTCTGATTTATAGTTAGGCAATGCTATTTTCATAAAAATAACCGTTAACTAACCCTTTTGGCTTTATTATACAAACAAATAGGTAACTTTAGAGAATATCAGTAACTTTATTATTTCTAAAATGCCCAAAAGAAAGGGAAAAAGCAACAAAGATGTGTTAAAAATTTGAAGCGAGATTATATTTGTTAATTTGGTCTAATTATATTACAATTTTTAACTTTAACAGGTTTTTTTAAATTCAATGAAAATCTCTTTATATCCCAGATTTATGTTTGATCTTTAAATAGTTTTAAACTGTTTATTTTTTCTAATAATATCACAGGTCAACATTTGATCTAGGGACAATCGTCAGAAGTGACTATGGTATATAGGGGTTTTTTGGGTCGCTGATCACGAATCCGAAGTCGGTTAAGCTCTATCACATCAGATTCAAGGTGATTTGAATGTCAAATCAAGAAATGACCTCCAAAAAATCTGAAAAAATTCATGCTTATGTTTTAGAGGTCACTGAACCCGAATCCGAGGTTTGTTTACCCCTACGATACACCCTACAGGTTAATCAAGGTCATTTCAAGGTCACTCATGAAGTATTTTGGATAGAAAAGTTAAAATCAGTCTGAAAAATCAGAAAAAATTCGTTTGAATGTTTTTGAGGTCACTGAACGCGAATCCAAGGTTATTTAATAAAAATACTGATCAAATCAGGAACTTTATCCTTGTCATGGTATCAATTTTCGTATGTTTCGTTGTTTGCATCCCTCCTAAAACCAGTCACGTATTCTGATACAATTGCGTTTTAAACTTTTTTTTACTTTTATTTTTTTTTGTCTGTCATATTTAGGTAAAAGACTGAGCAGTAATCAAGATGAGGAAGGGCCAGGGCTAACACAAGCCACTTGCGTAACTAAAAAGGCATAAAGTGCTGAAAGAATTTGATTTAATGATATAATGCATGCCTGACTTCTTTTGCTAATGCAACAACCTGAGGTTTCTAATTAAATTTTAAGTCAAGTAAATCCCTTGCGATTCATTTTGACCGTGTCAACATATGGGATAGTCATATGCCAACTTTCTTAATCAAAATAGTAGAACGAAAGTAAACAATCAGTAAAAGAGACTATATCTCCATACAAACTTGTAGATGGTTGTACGTAGACAGATGAAAACTCTTTGAAGACCTTTAATAACCTCAAGATCAACTCAGTGACCCCGAAAACACCTCAATACACATTTTACATTTTTTTACACAACTTTTTCTAAATTTAACCTTCAAATCACCTTGAACCTGACGTGATAGAGCTTAAATAACCTTGGATTCGCGTTCACTGACCTCAAAAACATTCAGACGAATTTTTTCAGATTTTTTCAGATTGATTTTAACTTTTCTATCCAAAATAGTTCATGAATGACCTTGAAATTACCTTGAATGACCTCTAGGGTGTATCGTAGGGGTAAACAAACCTCGGATTCGGGTTCAGTGACCTTTAAAATATAAGCATGAATTTTTTCAAATTTTTTGGACGTCATTTCTTGATTTGACCTTAAAATCACATTGAACCTGATGTGATGGAGCTTAACCTACCCCGGATTCATGACCAGCGACTCAAAAAAACCCTACATATCACAGTCACTTCTGACGATTGTTCCTAGATCAAATGTTGACCTGTGTAATAAAACATTTCTGAGCATCTTCGCCAAAAAGAAAAACTATGCAAATTCCCAACTTTGTTGGCAACTTCAGGTTTGTTGAATGATGGTCCAAAAAATATGTTACAATTTTTTCAGCTAGGTAAGTTTTCCCCGAGTAACACATAAAGTCCGTGATAAGCCGCGCAGCAGCGTATATTTTACCGCTAAATTTTTCACGATGTGAGAAATAAAAGAACAAAATTTCCCCTCTAGGAAATATACGACGTAACAAAAGTCCCAATCCTACAATTTATACTCCACATGTTACGTGCACCGGAAATAAGTTCATAATATATTCAAAATATGTGGCTCCTTACTTCTGGAAGACTGCAGAATTCATTTTGGCGGAGTTCGAGTGCATCTTTGCCGTGCTATTGCTCTGTACTACACAATACTTTTAGAGAAAAGTCATACTTTAAATATTGCTATGAAGCATAAGTTTAAGGCCTCGACTCCTTGATTTACAGAAATGAGCTCGGTTTACGGGAAAAGAATAGATTTACGCTACGAGGTGCTCTCTTCACTTTATGTTTGTGGAAGGTGCTTTTAGCATAATTTTATGTTTATTTCAGAGAGGTATTTTGTTCACAATCAGTTGGTATTATACGTATGTGCGTTTAACACGTTTCAGACATTTGCTAAGGGAGCCATTGTTTACTTCACTTTCCTGCTAGCTGGGAAATATTATTTGTTGACATTTGAGTTCTGTTTCTTAGGCCCGGTACCGAGTTTTTGTCCCCTATAAATTTTATCGATCTAACTTAATTATTGTAAAACACACATCTTTTTGGATTAGGCAGGGTTTTTATTTTTTTTTTTTTGAAAAAAATTAATTATATCAAAAACGGTTAACTTTAAGAATAGGAAACCTTTATGAAAATTCACCTAAAAATTGACGTAGAATCCAAAATTGCAATAATATACANTCCATTAAATTGTCCTTATTTCGAGGGGGATGGCGCTCCGCAGGGGATGAGCCTGGGATGATTAATGGCCAATGGTGATAGATCGCTTTCGCATATGTCTAGAGGAGACGGGAGTGTTCATTACACGCAACAACATGAACACAAATAACTTGGAGGAGAGTTTTATAATCTCGAGTGTAGATTTTTTCGCATCTGTGGGTTCCTTGATGGCCCTCTCCACACTGAGAGAAGGGACCTCGACCGTAAATTAAATCCACACTTTAACCTTAATATAATCAATATTTTGAAAACTAATTCTTCTGCCTTAATCAATACCTAACTTTTTCGACCTTACTATTTAGCAATTTCTACTAAAGGTTCATATTTCTTCAAATACAAAAAAAGTCATTGAAATGTCAAACGCGGTGCAATTGCTACCCCTTAGGTTATGGTTTATTAACATACTGGTAATAATTAAACACGGCAAAGATTCAAAAGATACGTTAATTTAAAAGTTAAACATTTTGGTGTCCCAATTTCTCAAAAGTTCCATAGTGGGACACTCTGTATATCAAAAATCAATGAAATTATAACAATTCCAAGAGTTCTAGAAAAGCAAGACATTTTAAAAACGAGATCTTGGAATTTTACAAATAAAAAAGTATAGTCCAGTCACTGAAGCATTTTGGTTACCAATTTTTTCGGATGGAATGGATTGACGTGAAATTTGAACTGTAGCTAGGGAATAGCCCAAGAAACAAAAGTTATATAGTGCCGATGTGTGCTTTTACCCTAGGGGTGGATGCCACCCCTTCTGGAAGGTGGGATTTTTTTGATTAAAAATACCCTCACGATTCGATAGAGGGACGAATTCTAAGCAAAAAATGTTCTATAAAATTTTTTGTACAGTCAATATTTTTTGAGTTATTTGCGCCTTAACCCAAAAAATGCATGTTTTTGAGCCATTTTTCGTGAATATTTCAAAAACTACAAGTTTTATAAAAAAAATGATCATAAGCAAAAATGAAGGTAATTAAATAGCAAAGAGATTGCTTTTTTAATTTTTGTAGATGGTATAGAATCCGAGTTGACTCCCAGAAGTTGAAGTCAATTTCGAAGATAGCTATAATCGAAACGTTCAACGTTCTGTAGCGGAAAAATTAAAGGCTTTTCGAGGAAAACTTATATGGATAACACCTATTAAATCTTGAAAAGACCTTTAAACTGAGTGGTAGAAGTCGAAATAAAATGATTGTCTTGATTTTTGAGAAGAAAAAAATGACGACGGAAAAAAAATTAATTAAAAACGTATTTCTTCTGCAATTTACTTTATTTATGTATTAACAGTAAATTCTGGGAATTTGAACAATTTTAGAAGCCTAAATTTAAAAACATTTTCATTTACTTTTGAATAAAATTTTTAAATTTTTTTTAAAATCGCCATTTTTCAAAATATTTCAAAAACTAACAGTTATAAAAAAATTGATAGAATAAGAAATTGGGTTTTTTCTTTCTGAACAATTTGCTTTTTTTATTTTTGTAGGACAAAATTTGACTGAGTTATGACCGTTAGAAGCTCAAAAGTAAGCTCCAAGACTGCCTTTCTTGAGCCCTTTTAGCTTACAAATCAAAAAAACGAAGGGCTCAAAAAAACTGCACATCACAGAACTTAAAGTGCTTTAAATTCCGTTTTTTGAGTAAATTTATAACTTTAAAATTACAAAAGTTATGGTAAAAAAATTTATCGAATTTTTTCGGTAAAATTTTCGGAGCGGGTAAATTACCATCATCTTTGTGTATTTTGGAGCACTTGTTAACTGATGTGAGTAAGTATTTTAATAATATACTGTTATAGTTTTTTGTTTGTACGTTAAATGTTTTTTTATTTGTTGAATTTGAATTTTGCCCAGGCGCCAATTAAGATCTAGTCTTAATAATATAAATATCTAGCTCAGTTTCTTACTCAGGGTGTGTTTCACTTTGTTACTTATTTTGATATTACTATGAAATGAAAAATATAGCTTTTAATACGAATTTACAAATATATTACACATATAAAACTCTTTTTTACAATTGACAAATTTTCTTTACTTATATCTAATTTAATTTAGAGGTGATATTTATATAGTCGACTTTTTATTTTGATTAGGGTTACGAATTCGTACGATTATTGATTGGTATTATTAAACATTTTAAATTATGAATTTGTTAATTTGAATTTTTAAATTGGCCAATATTTGTGTAGCTACAATCAACTCACTTTGACACGATGATGCAAAGTTGGTCCTATATCCGTCTTCTAGTTGGGGTTCTGGATCGTCGTGGACTCTGCTCGGTTTATATACACCTAATTTCTTACGATGTGTTGTTATTTCCACTGGTAGGTTACCGGAGCACTTTTTTCCGTAGCACTTCACAAACGCCTTGTTGAAAATTTATTTCTTACACTTTTTGTAACAATGATATCTAATTCCCATCACATAAACTTAAGTGAATATTTGCACAATTAAGAATTTTGAACTGGTGGAAATTTTCTTAACCTCTGACGGTTGTCAAACTTCTGTAACCTCACTTATGCCAGGTAACAACTTATTTAATTATTTACTTTTTGAACTTTCTTTTGTTTTTTCAGGAGAATGAATGACGTGAACTGTTCGATGAATTATGGAAGACTGGCTACCTAGAAGCCGTACACTAGTTTTTATAAATGAAAAACAAAACACTAGGTTGTCATGGAGATATAAATTTGGAATTTCATGAAATTTTTACTTCAAAATAGTGCCTTTATGCGTGTACTATACAACATGACACTGATGTATTTGACTTCTACACATTTTTCTGAAAATTTTGATATCTAATTCTTTATATTACGATGACATTTGAGGTTATTACAGATTTTAGCTATTTTATCAAAATTTATGCAAAATATGTTATTCAACTTAATTACATGCCACTAGTCTTGTTTCTTAACACTTCTTTAACATTACTTTCACTATTTTATACAGTTTTATATTATACAAATCGTCTAAT
>NW_019417121.1:13838-20447 GCF_000390285.2 Anoplophora glabripennis
TGGTTTATCGTACTCCTGTTCGGGACATAATTTTACTGAGTTATGACCGTTAGAAGCTCAAAACTAAGCTCTAAGACTGCCTTTCCTGAGCTCTTTTAGCCTACAAATCTAAAAACTAAGGGCTAAAAAAACTGCAAATCACAGAACTTAAAGTGCTTTAAATTCCCTACAAAATGGTTTTTTGAGTAAATTTATAACTTTAAAATTACAAAAGTTATGGTAAAAAAATTAATCGCATTTTTTCGGTAAAATTTTCGGTGCGGGTAAATTACCATCATTTTGGAGCACTTGTGAACTGATTTGAGTAAGTATTTTAATAACATATGTACATACACACGTATCCATTTATAATGTATATAATTTTTTTATTTGATATAAATTTAATAAAAAAAAAATAGTTTTTTAAATTTAAAAAAAATTAATTATATCATCATATTCACATATAATTTTTAGGAAATTTTTCTATCAAGGGTAGCGTTTTTTATGAGGGGTAGGTCTTCCATAAGGGATTTTTGGGTGTCTGAAAAGTTGCAATATATCATAGATCATTTGAAAACCAATAAAAAGTTTATAATTCAACATATGTATACCATTAAAACATCAAGCTTTCAATAATATTTTGTTATAAGGGATGGTTATTAAGGGTTTCAACTTTTTAATGAGTCGTAAGCTTTCTAATGAATAACAAAAGAAATGCAATACATTGTGAATACACCAAAAGAATATTTTAAACTGTTAAAAACTTTTTTTTTTGGCCACGGAAGGTTAGTTTTTAAGGATTTTTAAGGGTTGAAAAATAATTAAATTTCATACATTATATTAAAAAACATGAAAGGAACATTATCCAACATATTTGAACATGAATTGAATCTTTGAAATACCTAAATCTGCGATTTTCGCATTTTTTCGTACAAGGGTAGTTTTCACCCCCAAATAGAAAAAAGCACACATCTAGACAATATAACTTTTGAAGTGGGGGGTCAGATGAGCTTGTATGCAAATTTTCAGAAAAATCCATGCTATTTGAAAAAATTGGGAGCTTTTACTTTATTTTCGCCTTCAGTGACTGGACTATAAAATATAGGTTTGATATTTTTCTATAAATGTTGTTTTTTAAGTTCTGAGTTATTTTGCTACCAGTTTAGATTTACTCTAAACTAATACAGGGAAAAACCAGACTACAGAATTATGTTATAGTCAACTGCAACTCAAGTTTAATTGGTGATGTCCTGGGGAAAAAAGGACATAACGAGAAGATCCAATATGCAAATTAAATAAGAAAAGAAGTATACATATAAGTATTGAGCAAAAATATCTGTAAAAGTAACATAACATATCAAAACGGCTGTTTTTCTTTTTTTATGCTTAAATATTCCATCCTGACGCGATGATAGTGTGATCTCAAACAACAGCGCACTATTGAAAACTGGACTATGCATTGTTGTCAAATCGTATACATCACATCACCCGCCTTGATGTACTGCTCTTTGGGATAATCCATCTGATATCGTCTTATTGCATGCAGCATAATCGTTTTCTCTGGACAAAAAGTAGGCTCTAATCAAATCAACTCTTTCTTGATTTATGTACATGCTTTTTCATAATACCACTTAAAAACTTGAAAACGAAAACACAATACACTGTACCGTCACTAAACACTGAAATTAATAACTTTACACCACACAAGGGTTCTATACGAAATGATAAAGTCGAATACTAAATAAGAATGCAACAAACGATATATTCGACCAATCCCGTTCCGCAGAATTAACCTGGCAGTTTGTTTTTAACGCGTTTACATCTCGTCAAATCAGAACACCTGCAACATTGACATGTAAACAGAACAGCGGAAGCTATCCTCCGTTGGTCCCCTTCGTAAGCGTTTAATTTAAAATGTTCACGTTTTAATTTTCTTGCTATTTTATTTATTTTGGATTAATTTATTATTTAAAACTAATTATAACTTGAGTAGGTATTCATTTGATAAAAAAAAAGAATTTCCGATTTGTATTCAGGGCAACGTGTACTATTGCCATTAAAAAACTGACCCCTACGTAGAGTAGCACCCTGTAAAACACCCTTTCTTATTTGGACTAGTAGCATCAATTTGTAGTACTATTTTTTGACACCCTGTATATTTATTAAAGTGTGTAGGCCTAAGTACAAAATCGCTTTTAGTATTCAGCCCTCGGTACTGAACTTTCCCCGTGATTCAGTCGGGTTGCCCGAATATGTGATAGGATTATGTTTTTCCATAGACGACTCCGTTCACAACAAGGCCCGCTTTATAAATTTGCTCCAAAGTAGAATTATAATCCGCAATTTTCTCAGAGGGAAATTGAATTAACGGTGAATCAATATGTACGCAAGTCCGGAATTTCAATTAATTTCAATCCTTTGAGATAGAAACTTTGATGTTCCCGCGCTATAAAACGTATGCGTGGAAGCTACGTCATACGGTTTCGAATTTAAACCTGAAGATAATTATCATGGTCTCTTTCAGAGAGAGTATTTTGTCTATTATACGAGGTCCGGTATTTAAATAAGTTCCAAACGGTAACACACTATTGCTGGATATCAGCAACCTGCACATTTTTTCTAAATAACAAAAATAAATGGTAATATTTGCTTTGATGTGTTTTAATGAGGAAGAGTTGGAATAATATCAAAAATATTGTAGATTGGTTTTAAACTTTGTTAATAGGTTACGTCTTGGTTAAGCTAGTTGGAATCATTTGATTAAAAGCAACATGATCGTTTTGAGCCACCGGGTTTCCATTAAAAAATTAAGCAATAGAAAAGTCCATTGTCGAAAAAATTGTTGACATAAAATTTTTGAATTTTGTAAACAATCTTATAGATTTTATGAAATGATTAAGTTACGTTGAAAAAGATTCACATATCGTTTTACCCCGTTATTTTTTTACCATTTATCTAGCAAGGAAATCAAAGTTTAAAAACAACTAAATGTTGGGTTTCAGCTTGTTAGAACGATGTATACAGAGTGTACCATTTAACACTCGCTGCCAATATCTCCGAAATGAATAAATTTATTTTAGTTCCGGAAACTGGGGTTGTTAGGTCCCTCGAATAGCTTGAAATGCAATTAGAATTGTTAGTTCAAATCCCCGTATAGATGGTGATACTAAAAAATTGTTCTACCATTGTACAATTTTTTTTCTGTAATTGATATGTTTTTTATAATTTATTGTTTGTTAGTTAGTATGTGGTGTCAATAAAGCCATTATAACAATACTTTAAAAGAATATTTTGTCTCAGTGTGATTTAAATAAAATAATAGATTTTCCTGTTATACATTGCATATTGAAGTCGAAAACAAGTAAATATTGGGAAAAACTTTATATTACAAAAATTACTCAAAATTGAATGATCTTTTAGATGGACAGTATTTCCACGTTCCAGGAGTCAAACAAATTTTTTGAATTGACATTGTAAAATTCGAATAGATCTTGCTTTCCTCTATCGATTAAAAAAATCATCTAGGTATTTATCTGTTGTTGAAGCTGAGAAAAAGTCGATTGAAGTTGCGCGAGTGAATTATGCTGCTTCTCTCGCATAGTCTCCCCACTCCACACTCTTTGAATCTCAGCTCGATTCCTATGAAATGTATCAATCTTTTTTGCATTAGAATAGTTAATTTACGATTTAAACAAATTTTCATATTATAAAGTCTTTGCTTCAAACAATTAAAATCACTTTTGATTGTTATTGTACAGTATGTTGTTTTGCCGTAAACTCACTTCAACTTTTAGCTTTCACATCTCGATGACGATCCATCGTATCCACAATATCAAAAGTGAATTTTGTTCGTCAATTCTTCCTCTATTTGATCCTATAATTACATTTGAAGAATACGCAAATACGGTAGCTCCAGTTCTAAATATATGTATTTTTTCGAAGAAATTTTGAATGGATAAAATCGAAAATTTTCATTTCATTTCATTTTCATTATCAAATGCAGATTGATAGTTGAGACTCCAAAAGGTATGTATAAAAATTGGGAGCTTAAAATAATCATTGGTCTTACTGTGAGAGAGAATTGAAAAATAAGTATAATTCTGTATTTTCTTAATTAACAATTGAATTGTGCGAAATCTACCCGGCGGATTTCGATGAAAAAATTTCTGCAATACTACCATATCATGAAGTACTCAGAACCATAATTTTTATATGGCTGCTCTAAAGGCAAGGTCCGAAATAAATTCATGAAAAAAAACATCTTTTTTCACGAATTTGTTTTTGGTCTATACTGTATTGCAGCAACAATAATGCACATAATGCTTTATTTTGAAGATAATCTCAAACCAAAACATTTTTTCTTTGACTATTTTCTCTAATGTCAATATTCTCCGAGTTATACATGAAAGAAGGGAGAAAAATGCGCCTTTAAATTTTTTTTTTTTACATTTTCTTGCGCTAACAATTATGCACAACTTTTTCCATATAATTATCCATATAATCTATTTTTAAAACAGATACCGACTGGACTATCAGCTTTATGGCAAAAATCAGATTACTGTCTGCTTTACCCTCCTTACTCGCCAGACCTGGTACCTTGAGTTTTTTTCTTATTTCCGAAATTAAAATCAGTGCTGAAAGGACGCCGTTTTCAGACTATTATCATCAAAGCAAATTTGTCACACACTTTAAAAGCCATTTCCAATTAAACTATCCAGGACTGCTTCTCGAAATGGAAACACTGCTGGGAAGAGTGTGTAAATAGGGGAGGATAGTACTTTGAAGGTCACAAGGACCAATAATGTATACAATTAATAATAATGTTTAAAAAAATAAAGTTCGATTATTTTCTGAGCAGGTATTGTATCTCTGAATTTATTTAAAAATTAGATTGATGAAACTTATGCTAATGACTTACTTAATTAATTAAGGGTAATAAATTGACTTAATTAGTGCTGGGGATATCGGGAGGTAAAAAATGAATAGTGGCATTCTTACGAATTTACCTTAATTCAGAAACTTTTCGAAGGCGATTTTGATAAACGGGTAGAATTTTTTGAAATTTTAATGGAAAAAATTAACCAAAATTCGATGATTCTAAACAGATTATATTTTTCTAATGAAGCTACATTCCCCCTAAATGATCTGTGTACCAAAAATATACCAGAATAATCCACAAAATCTACATGCATTAAAAGAACAAATTCGAACACTAACTGTAGAAGTTACAGACAAAGTTTACTGCTGATTTTTCTCACTCAGGGTCGTGAATTTGAAAATCTATTGTAACTTGGGTTGTTAAAAACACAGTGTTTGTTGTAATTTTAGATAATTTTCTTTGGCACTATACAAAATTCTATTATCTAAGCTTATTGATGGTTGAATGACCCACAATTGTATTAAGAAATACATCGATGACATCATCACTGTTACACAAATATCTCTCAGAACGTACTTTTAAAAAGAAAAATAGACCTGTTTCAGGATTTTTATCCAAAGTCATCGATTTACGAAATAATTACTTCTTACATTTGCAAGAGTTTCGCGAATATTTACAATTAAAGGTAGGTCATTGGTCCAAGTATAATTTTATCTCTAATTAGATAAGTCATTAGCCCAAGTTTGATCACTCCACGTCACTCACGTCTTCTGAGATATTTAAAAAAATGTGATTCTCTTTTCTTATTTCAGCACCCTGTATTCAGCCTATATTAAAGTCTACAACTACTACGAGTTCATTTTAATATATTTAAACAAAGCTTTTAATTTTATTTATTACTGCAGTGAACCGTGGCTTTAGTTGTATATTATGTTGTTTAATTTATTTTAAATATTGTTTTTCCCTGGAATTGGATTTTATTCCTTTGGGGTAAATGTAAATACATATATAAATAAATAAATTACATTACAATTACATATAGATTTCCGTATGTACAAATATGAATAATTTTTTATCAAAATATCAAATATCCATATTGAAATCAAAATGCTATAAATTTTAAACAAAGATATAGTACTATAAATATTAATATTTTCAAACCCACTAAATACATAAAAACGCAAAATTCTAACATCAGAATTCTAACCGGTTCTAGACGATTACTTGGTTTCCAATCCAAACGAGATAGTTTAATCATCCGAGTAATAATTATATGGTTCTCAGAACTATCAGTAATATGATTACTTGCATAATACATATTCATCGTTGGCGATTCAATTTAACCAATTTGGGACCTGCTGCTCTATCACTTCACATGGTGAGCTATTGTCAGAGTGATTACTATTATTACACTTTAATTGTGTCTAGGTCATTTGAGAAATGATAATTTTGGGATATACAGGGTGTTCCGAAATTCATGCAACAAAATTTGGTCATAGATTTTAAGACTAGGGGACCCGTACAACCCCCTGAAGTTCGCCCCTAAGAATAATATTTTTTTATATCTCAGAACCCTGTTGTACGAGAATCACTAAATTTGGTACACAGGGGTTTTATGACATGTGGAATCTGATGGTGCTACGTTTTTTGGCGGGGAACCCCCTTAAGACAATTTTTCGTGGGCCCCCTTGTCTTTGGAGCCAAAAAAATTTTGTCGCATATTTAAATTTCTTAAAAATTATCAGTCCACT
>NW_019417121.1:20893-66635 GCF_000390285.2 Anoplophora glabripennis
CTCCATAAATATGGTTTAATGAAAAGAATTAAATATTTAATTTGGTTATCCACAATCAATTTGAAAACTTTTTGAAAATTACGTTTTTCACGGCTTATATGTGATTCTCTTTAAAACATATGATTTATTTTTAATTAATATTAATTTAATTTGATGTACCTTTTGTACTTATTTTAAATAATGTATGAAACTATAATTAATTATAATTATTAAACTATGTCGATATATATGAGGGAATCAAGTAAATACAATATGTACACGGATGGAAATTAACATTTTTCATACAAGATGATATTAGTAGTACATACTTTAATTTTTTACTACCTTCTCCTTCTTACTACCAGCATTATAAATGACAAAGTGAATTTTTCCATGTTTTCAGGCCATAGTGTTTTTTGTATCTATTTACCGGTATCAATAAAGAAATTGAATTTGACTTATACTTTAATAGCCAGAATTAAGTTTTATATTGACACATCTATGAAATATCATCTTTTTCACATGACTTGAATAATGTGCAATATAAAATATGTACCTACTGATAGATGTGTGGGATATTTTTCACTGAATGCGAGTGTGCGGCAATGTGATACATATTACAGTTACATTATACAGGGTGGTCCAAAGGTACCGAAATGGCAGGATATCTGGAAATATTTAAGAGGTAGGGTAAAACTAAAGCACTTGGGGTGTAGTATTTTTCTCTGGCTATCCGATGGTGACCTGGACCATGACCTTGATCTTGACTTGCGCGGTCATTTCAAGGTCATATGCGAACGTAAAATTTTCCGCCCTCCATTTCCGGGGTCAAAATTATGGGATCCCACTTAAAAAAATTCTCGTGACCTTGATATGACCTTGAAAGTCATGGTCCAGGTCAAATTCAAGGTCACCATCGGATAGCCAGGGGAAAATCCTAAACCCCTAGTGTTTTACTTTTACCCTACCCCTTGAATATTCCCAGATATCCTGGCATTCCGGTACTTTTGGACCACCCTGTATAGAATAGACTAAACAGCCGGGCTAGGAACAGGTCGTCGCTGGCTGATGCTTGCGGGTAAGTATATTAACATACAGACCCTTTATAAATGATTACAAACCACGTGACCGCCGAGCTTAGACAACCAACATTGCACGAATGGTATTGTCAGCTAAAAATTCCTAAATCGCCAATTTTAATGATTCGTTTACAATGAACAATGACGAACCGTTGCGTCTATGCTCGAGATAATGCGGTCGCTGATAGGTTGAATAAAATTTCGCGAAAAAATACACCAATCAATCAATCTTTAATTTTTTTTACCAAAACTTAATTGCCAACGCGAAGGAAATAAAATACTGTTCCAAACAAAATTGTTCGTCACGTAGCTTGTAATCATTTATGAAGAAAATATAATATATATTTTTGCGAATGCTCACTTTTTAAATTATTCTATTTTTTATGGAGTGTGAAGCTTTGTATAATATAGACAGGGTGATTCAATCATAATGTCGTTAATTTTAACAACGTATTCAGAGGGCCTAATAAGGACAGAAAATCGAAAAACAAAATTTTTAGTCTACCTTTTAAAAAATAAGCAAATTACCACTGAACTCCCGTTAATTCGGCGCCTATTTCGCAACAGGGAACGCGACGGCGGACTATAGAGCGTTCGACCGTTGAAGCGAAACAGCTGATTTCCCTAGCCGTCTTGAATTTTGCAATTGGCTTCAAAAGTGCAGCGGATGCCAACTTTATTAACGGATGAGTGAGTGTTTTTTTAGCCGTACTATCATTTTAAATAGGCAGGTACCATACTACCTTTGAAAAGCAATCAGTCACACAGTAAGGTATACGTACTACAAACTGAATAATTAATTGAACATAATACTAAAAACTCATATTCAATTATAAAACAAAGAAAACAGTATTAAAAATACTAAATTGTAATAACGTAACATTTGAAAATAATTGAATCGGTCATTAGAGAAACCCCACCTGTCAACATTTTACACAATCCAATCGGAGTTAATTACGGAAACGTCACTTTTTAATGTATTCACATCGTTTTATTAAGAAACCCCACATGTCTGGACATTCACTAATAAATTACAACCGATTCAAAATAGCGTTTACTTGAGAAAGCTCATAAGTCTGAGACATGTGGGGTTTCTCGATGAACTAACCCTCTCTTTGTCTATGAACTAACCCATTTCCTCACGAGTTTGCGCAATACGAATACGTTTTAAATATTACACCCTACACCAGTTGAAGGTCATGACATCCTCTGATGAAGATGTCGCTGAATTTGTTGCAAAATCATCGATGTACGGCATGAATTTAAAATATCTGCTACTAAGGGTGTTAAGAATTTACCAAATGACAGTGCCTATCCTGAAAAGCGTGTTCCTATTAATGTAAAGAAAATGGAATGTCTCAAAACAAATTAAAATTTACCAGACGATGAAAATATTAGGAGTTTTTACATAACTATTATGAATTGGCCAACCACAAATGCGAAGAAAGGCCTTTAAAATACTGATAGTTGTATTGTTATGTCTTATCTGCAATAAATAAATACATTATAAAAACATTTTGTATTTTTGACGTAGTATTTCATAAAGAAACCCCACAAGTCACCAAATTTAATGTGCATATTTTTTTGTAAATCTCAAACTATTTTATCTATCTAAGTATGCTAAAATATATATCAGATATCACTTTAAATAACTATGAGAAGAATTTTGATTTTCCCATATACCAAATCAAAATAAAGTTTTCATTGATTTTCTCAAAATGTGGTTTCACTGACATGTCGGGTTTCTCAAATGACCGATCGCTGTACATTTGTTTTTTGTAATAAATAAGTAATACTTGTTAATATTTAAAATTTTAAAAAATATCTTATTCATTCGTGTGTCTAGGTAAAACGCTGTGTTTATTCGTTGTCGTTCAGTACGGATTGAAAACGCAATAAAATATAGGTTAATAACCGAATTTTAAAGTTTTTTTAATCGCGTGTTCGTATTCTACTCATTTTTCCCTATCTTTCCTTAACATTAATGACATTATGACTGAATCAGTCTGTATATACATATTTCTAAAACTGAAAGTAATAAAGCATGTAAATCTAAAACGAGTCATGTATACCAATATCCGAACTCTGAAGCCTATCTGAAAACTATTTAAATAAGTCAATTGACGGTTTATGTTAACATGATAGTTTCTTACCGAAACTTTTATACATATACCGAACGGGTCTAGTAATAAATTCAAATTTGTCGTGTAAGCCACGATAACCGCATAAAGCAGCGACGTTTCTTGCAAATTTATGTCAACACCCAGAATCAATTTTCCGCGCCCCGGGGGATCTTGCAAGCCGCGAGGTGAGGAATTAATTTTAATAAGGGGCGAAACAAAAGCGGCATTCAAAATGCTAATTTCTAGATGTCATCTTCCGCGGTCTACTTAGACGTGATAAATTGTGACAATAATTGTACGCCGTCGTGCCAATACTTTATGTAATAGGCGCCCCGCTGAAAAGCTCATGGAAGAGCTGCGGAAGTATTTTGGAGCAGTGGCTGCCGATAATAATGGAATATATGGAAAAAATTGGTGTTTATGAATCAGGAATCTATGAGGTTTTTTGGTATGTTGTTATGAAACGCGGCAGCATTCATGTCTTACGACCTATTGTGCATGACGCTAATAAGAGTTTTTAAATCTCTCTGACGTCCTGAGGTGACAGAAATACAATACAGGTGTGTCTTTTCACCATTAAGCAATCCTTATCTTCGTGTGCGCATAACCTGCAACACCAATTCCGTTGAGGTACTTGATTAGATCCCCTGAGCAGCTAGAAGCTCTGATTTTTTATTGCTTTGTTGCTAAAGCTGCTTCTACTGGGCTTTAACGCATGGACCCTCTATGAGAAGGCTGGTCTATCAAAGACTAGACCACCACCAGACCATTCTTGCAAAAATTGTTCTTTGATCCAATTTTATCAATGGACCCATCCCGAATACGGAACCGAGTCCCAAGAATTGTCTATTTGAGTCACAATGCCTCTTTCATTGCTGGCCACATTATTGTGACCTGGAATCCAGGTTAGCGTCACACGATTTTCCTGCCCCAACAGGCACAGGACATTGACACTCTCCTGAAGTGTACGGGAGGCAGTCCTATTAGACAAAAGCGCATGCGTAGCTATTGCTGCCTGCCTACCTCCACATATTTGAATAGGCTGAATCCAATATTTTCGTTTGAGATTTTCTCGTGTATAAGCAGAGATAGTGAATAATCTCGTTCTGGGAGATCATGGCATACTTCCCTAGAGGATAAAACAAGTTCACCTTTGGTCTCATGCCATGTCAAATTTTCAGTCAGTGAATTAGATAAACCCATTCGAGACATCAGCATCAGGTACCTACCTGCCCTATCTGAAATCTCTATTAAAATGGTATCTTGAGTACAAACTTATGACCACATTCTGATCTTGTCTCTGACACAGCCCCCACTATTTATGCCTTTATGAGGTATTTCTTGCATCTTCCTCAACCATGAGATATACTTGCGGAAGCGACAGAAGATAATCTGAGGCCTCTGTAGGAACTGTGTTGGTTTAGGGGTGGCTGATTCGAGAAATTTTATGGATCAATTCCAACTAGTCCAGTTCCAAAAAAACCCCTGTTCCAAAGATCAGTTCCAGTTCTAGTATCCAGTCCAGACCAGTTTAATGCTTGCGATAGGTACTGAGGAGAACTGAGACTGAAGAAACTAGTATATTATATATGCTCTGCAGATATTTTATAAACACCGTATTCATTGTTCTCGTCTTTCCTTGCTTTCCTTTAGGAATTTCCATTAAGTCCTCTTTAGAATTTTTATTAATTTAGCTGTTTCTTCAATACTCTCCAACGTTTTATCGAACCTTTCAAGCTCAGTGAGAGTTCAATATACATTTTTTATTATTTCATTAGTATCTGAAGATAACTGTCTTCTTCTATTCCCATTTCCGCCTGTAGCTGTACCCTCTTCGGTTGCTCTTCATTTGATTTAGCACTTAGCCTATAGCCTTATATAAATATATTATTATATATTGAATAATGAAAACCAAGTTGCTTCACTCTATTTATTGGTTTTTCAAGAATCTCATCCATTTGTTCCATCATAAACATTTTGCTTGTAAATTGGTTCAAAGAAAGAAATTATTTAAAATATAGTCTGTTGACAGTAGTTATTCTCTACATAGTCTCACGATAACTGATTTTTGAGATGGTCGACAACTGAGCTCTGCTGGACGAAGGTTCTCTTAAATTCTCTTAAACTTATTAATGTCATTTACATGAAAAACTGGCAATACAGGCGATGCAATGTAATTGAAATCCGCATCGAAATATTTTTGTTGTAAATAGCATCTGTAAGTTTGTAGATAGATGGACCTTGGGTGCCTTACAAAGAGAGGAACTATGTGGAAAATACGACACAACCGATTTTTGTGATTTTATAACAGAGTTACTTAATAATTTTTATTATTATTCAATGGCTCTTTCTGGTGCTTTCCATTTTAATTTTTACAATTAAAGAGCTACTCAACAAAACTAAAGTAGAACTGATGATTACCTAAAAGTGAACTAGTAATTTTTCTATTTGCTACAAAAACGGGTCAAATAGACGATAAGCCATTTATGACAACAATTTACCTTTTTTATGCAGTATGTAACTCAGGAACAATTCCAGAGGTTTCAAAAACTTTATTATTACAATGTAAGCGCCGTTTTGGAGTTTCAATGACTCTGATTATCGAAAATGCTAATTATTATTATGCTTTCCACCTACCCTTAAAACATTTATTTGTAAACACCCCTTATATGTTTAGGTCCTTTAAATACATTTTAACTCAGACCACATTTTACTACTGAATTTTGTCCACAACAAATCGAAATATTTCTACATCTGACCGAATATTTCGGACGGTGACAATATCGATTGCTCTTCACACTGATTCCCAGCCGACATGAATAGGAATTAACATATTTCGGAGCCGTGTAACTATTTACTCATTAATGCCATTCCATTATTGTTTCAGGTAAGCCTCGCACGGCGCGCAGCTGCGGAACCTAGCACTGCTTTAGAGGTAGGTAATGTGGATAATATGTAGCTCTCGGGCTGTTCTAATTGGAATCCTAATTACAAGAGTTGCCGATGACTTCGTTCGTGCAGTCGGTGGAAGTGCTTTGAACTGAAGTACACTTGTAAATGACTAGTAAATAATTAAGCACTCTGTTATAGAATGCAGCAAAATAACCGCTTTTTTTAATCGAAGGTCCTAAATGATACTTTGGGTGACTCTTTTACTTATTTGGAACTAGCGTTTATAGAATGTTAAAATTCCTAAAGTTCTAAAAAAATGTAATTTATCATATTTACCAAAGTTCTAATTGAGCATTACTGAACTCACGGTAGTTCATAATGTTCCTGTGGATTGGAATACATTAATAGAGATCGAAAATGTTAGGGTAGTTGCAATGTGGAACAGGGTTGGCTGTAGATCGGGTTCTCTTTTATATAATTCTATTCAAGTGTAAGTGCAGGAAAGCGCTAATTTCTCATGAGTTTGAAAAAATTGCGGCACGAGCCATAGGCTGTTAACAAAATTTATTTTTTCTTTACTTTTTTGATTTTCTAATCTCTACTGAAATAATAAGTCAATTTAATCTTTTCTGTTCTTAAAATTACGTTTATATAAAAGTATATTCCCAAATTCTTCTCTTTTATATTAAAATTTCATTCTTTTTATATGTTGCCGTCAATAAATTTTGTTTTGCTTTATTTTTTTTAGAGGCGGATTAATAATTTAATCTCTTCTGAAATAATAAGTCACTTCAATCTTTTCGATATGAAAATGATGGTTATTACATGCTGGGGTTGTAAAAATTTTTCAAAATTCTGATATTAAAAGTCCTTCTCAAAATTAAATTCAAGATGAATGGTGCTGTGTTGCGGATTTAAATGCTATTCTTCGCCTCTGAATACGGATGTCCAGAATATCCTTTTTAATACAAAATAAATAAGTTTTTGTATTTTTGTCGCCATCTGTTTTATTTATTAATTTTATTTAAAATAAACTTTTCTATCCCTTTGTTTTATATTTGCTCATATTACTTTAAGCTTATTAACTGCATGTGTATTTATTTTTTTTAAGTTGGTTTTGACTTTCTACGTGTTAATCATCCAATCTTGATTCCGGCAACACGTTTCTTGCTTCCTCAATTTTCTATTTTATTTTTTTTGTTCCGGTATGTTCCAATAGAATATTGTAACGAATTTGAAATGTTCATGTAGAAACTTGTATAAAAATATTGCCTGACCGAACTTCGTATAAAAATTTTTAATTATTATATAGCAACACCAAATTTGTATAAAATTGTTAATATGGATATTCTGGATATAAAACTAGTAATCATTAATGATACTACATAGTATAAAAATAATAATCTTTTAATTTTATTCTCAAGTACAGAATAAATTTTCATAAAATGCATGACGTCGACACTTGTTAGTACTCATAGAGAAAACGAAACTAAACCTAGAGTGACTTATATCGAATGAAAGTTTAAAGTCTATAGATTAATCTGGTATACATATCGTTGGAAGACGAGTAAACTTAAGGTGGCCATATCCCTGGCCGAGAAATAGTCAAATTTTTGGCGTTTTTAGGTACTGAAATCTTGAAAACTAAAACGTGTACAACAAAAGTAAGCACAAAAATAAAATCCTTGGTGTTCTGTTTATTCATTGTTACTATTTAAATTTACTCAAATAAAATAATAACTAAAAAAAAAGCGTTTGTAAAACATGCGTTTGCTGTTATCCTAACCCCACATTTTAAGAATTATTTTCACGTACTTATAAATAAAAGTAAACAATTTTATATGTAGGACTAAGCAAGTAAATGTTATAAGAATATTTACATGTGGAATTATATATAAAAAAGTTAGTATTTTCGTAGATTTCAGTACCTAAAACCTTGATGGTTTGATCGTTTTTTGCACCTGTTTATTCGTTTTACTGCGGCGTCTTTGAAAATAACCAGATGGCATGACATAACATTCCTATTATTTGATAAGCTTTAGATTATTCAGTTATTAAATGTTTGAAATTATTCGTCTTTGTGGAAAACACTATTTAAAGAATATGGGGCCCTTAAAGATATCTCAATCCAACATAAACTATAACGTGAAAATTTTCATCAATTGTCAACTTTTATAATAAATTTCATAAATGTCAAAGCTAAAGGTAGCTTTGTAAGAATACCCGGAGATGACTTAAAAAACATAAAATAAAGAATATTTTATTAATTAATTTATAGAATTGTATATAAAAATAAAATGTGTTAGTTATAAGTAGTACTGTGAAAAAGTGATTGAAAAGGACATCCAAATACTGAAAAATTCTGTGTATGGACCTTAAGCAAAGCTAGGGACAGAATATTCAGGAAGGATGAGAAAAACAAAAAAAATATTGATTGGTTACGGCTTGGGTTTTTGCAAGATGTACAGCGTGAAGAGGCAGCACCCGAAAATTTAAAAATAAAGCAAGAAAAAACAATCCAAGAAGGAAAATTAAACACTCACCAGTTAAATCCACAGTTTGCCAGAGTCCAGAGAAAGTTAATTTGTCATCCCATGAAAATTTTCCGGTACCAGCAGTATAAAGCAGTTTCCAGTAGCCCCATAAATAGTCTGCAAGGCCTCTACGTAGTTTCCAGCAAAGAAAACTTCAAATTTTACAACGTACCAGGTACCTAAAACACAGTGCATTATAATATTGCTAACTATCACCAATGAATCGTGCTTTCTCTCGAATCAAATCTATGCAAAGTATAAATAACAAACCACAGGACTTACCTGTACAGAAATAAGCATAATCCAATCACTTGTAACTTAAATATTTCACTATTTTCACGAGCTCTGACAAAAACTGTTAAATTAACAGCCATTTTACTTTAGTCTGATTAATTTTCGTTCTTGTGTAGATATGAGATGTCTGATAGGCAACAAATAATATAAGGAGGGAGATGTACTCAGCATTGCATAGATCAAATAAAGTTAGTTAATAGTTATTTTTTTATAACTATTCCTTATATTGTTTGTAAGCTGAGCCGAAAACAAGGCAAATTTTGTTATTAAACTATTCTTGTTGAAAATATATTACATATAAAAAGGCTTATACTAATTTGAGTTTATAAAGTTTTCAAGTATAAAGTCATATAACAAACTTTTGAATAAACACTTTATTGAATTTCAAACTCTCTATTCATTCCAAAGTGTATTGCATTGTACTAGTTTGTGTGTAAAAAAAAAAATATAGAACCGACTCCTCAGGTTTTCTGATGTCTGATATGTAACAAGTGTCTACCAACAGCTGGCCAGGGATAAGAAAGTAAAAGGTAAGACATAAGTGTGTACGGAACAATTTACAACTTAATTGAAAATACATTACACTAAGAAAACACACATACAGAAAAATAAGGATTACAATTTACACACCAAAAGCACATTTACACTACATAAAACCAACTAAAATTCTTTATTGAGTACAGGCATATTAAAGTTTGTACAATACAAAAATAAAAAATAAAATCAACACACACACATACACACATTGAAATTATATTTCAATATATAAGTTTATGATTCCAATGTCTATTGCTTAACAGTTCTCGATTACCTTCTTTTCTCTTCCTGTTTTACTTCTTTTCTTATTTAACTTCTGACAGGGCGGAGCTGTCGCAGTTCCTTTCGCGATCCTTCGTGTTAATAACGAAATTAAAAGTCCAGAAAGCATGAAACTTCCGGAAGGCCCGGAGTCTACTTTATAAATTACGCCCGCGTGATAAAGTCATCAGTTTCGGCCCCAGAAAAGTGAAAACATCTCGCGGTGTTTAAATTTATATTTCGGGGGAGACAATGCATAAATAAGACGTTGCTTGAATCTTTTCCTGGGCGCGGGAAATATATGGCACGGCGATGTCGTCGTGAAAAACAACGGCGTGAAATAATAATTCCCAAACACTTTTTATACAGGGTATCAACAGCGTTACAACTGTTGGTTTCTCTCATCAGAAAACATTATATTTTATCAATTCTATTAACAATTACTCATTAATCATAAAATATACAGGGTGTTCCACCTAAGAGGGATTCTTCTGTAACTCTGTAACTGTAACATTTATAAAAGAAATGGTTTTAATAAAAGTTGTCTGGATTCATGTGGGCTATATAAAGAAAACATTTTTAGCTTTAGTTTTTGAATTTCTTTGTTAATATTAAGTAGAGTTTATTAAACGTACATGGTGTTTAAAACTTACCGTTTTCGGGATAATCAGTTTTTGAAAAAAAATCACGATTTCAGCTCTCTAAATGAGGCTAGATAGCCTCTAAATCGTAATAGTTAGAAACCTGAAGTTTTCACAGTTCGTTTTGGCATAAATTACTCTATCTTGTCATCTGTGAGCAAAACGTGTATAACTGTGTTATTCAGGCTCGGAAATACTGATCCTTCATTTAATAATTTTACGAGTTGAAAAACTTTTTTTTTCAAATTGAATGACCCATATTAATGGGGTAAATGCAAAATTGAATGCCCTTTCGACTGATATAAGGTTGTCCATACTTATCCCTAACAGTTTTCCAGAAAAATCAAGTTCTTTTCTAAAGTCCGAAAAAGTAGCTATGTAACAGCATCAAGAAGACCAAGGTGGAAGGCACTTTGAAAATATTTTGCATTAAAGTAGTTTTAGTAAACATTTCCTTATTTTATTATTTCCGACACATTTTTTATAAAAAGTAACAAACAGATATTTAATTGTATTTGCAATTAAAAAAGCTTTAAAATAAAAAAAAATAATCAATTTACCCTTCCATTTAATAATAATTAAATGAATTACAAACCTCTTTGTAATATGTCCCATTGAAAATAAAAATTGACATGTGTCGGTAATTTTGCGACAAACGTTTATTTATTAAGTTAAAGAATATGTTTCAGTTAAACTTTCCACTCTGTATATACACGGGAAAAGCTGCTACTGTATTTTGTCTGCTTCGCCATAAATTAAAACAACAGCCATTAATTATTTGCTGATGTAAATCATGAACCACGGTAATAAGAGCCCCACAGTAATAATGAATAAATAGACTGAAGCTAACTGAAGATGGAGACTTATACACTTTGATAAACACTCTCAGACGTTCTGGGTACGTGGTTCGAACATTTTTTTTTGTTAAAAATTGTAAATGTTTTATTATAATTATTAATGACAACGATGCAGGGTGTTAATGAACTTATGTCAAATATTTTGGCCACGTGTTCGTTATGTCAAAATGTGGTAAATGCACAGATTTGTGTTGAGTAAAATGAAATTTTAAAATATGACTTACCTCAACATTGCAAGGAGCCGCCTTTTGAGAACTACTGATTCTCATAGAATATGTTCGATGTACCCACCATTTGCTTGCACACAAGCTTCAGCGCGACGTATCCAATTCGCTCGCACGCGTTGCAACATTGCCACCTCCTCTGGAATCGTATTACAAGCTTCGGCAATACGATGTCGCAGTTGGTCGATGTTACGAAAAGTAATGTTCAGAAAGTCGTGTACTCTCCGAGAGAAGAGAGCGGGGGCTCCATCATGCAGTAACCGAACATTTAATGGCACGTCTTCCAATAACTCCGGCAAGCGATTTTACATAAAATCTAGATATGAAGCGCCGTCTAAGCGTCTAGGCAATTCAAAAGGTCCTATTAAAGTGTCATTAACGATACCGACCCACATGTTCAGTGAAAGTTGTTGCTGAAAGGCACCGCGACGTATTTCGTGTGGATTTTCGATAGTCCAGTGGTGAGTGTTGTGGACTTTACATACAAAACTTCGCGATTGCTAAATAAATGCGCCATTTTCAAAAGAAAACTTGGAAATACGGCTTTAAATGTACTCTCGAAAAACAGCACAGCAATCACTACAACAATGTATTACAAACTGACTTTCGAATACAGTCCAGCTTCATAAGAAACCTACAAATTCGTAAGTGTTCGCGCGATAAAATACATGTATTTCAGCAGTTCCAAAACAGTTTTAAACAAATTTTTAATTATATTTCTCTATGACCTTAAAACTTCCGATACAAGTTTGTGACATCAGTTAACTAAGTGTTTGCTCCGTTTTCATCTCTTTCAATTTTTGACATAAGTTCATTAACACCCTGTATTTTTAATGGCGCATAAATTATTGCTGACGGGTTCCATCACTAACACTGTCTGTCATGAAAACACTTTTTAACACCTTCCATTTTATTGAAAAACGAGTTTCTTTAGCAAATCGAAATATTTTTATTTTTGGGACTAGAGCACTTAAAACATTACTTTTCTGGAGAAATAAAAAAAACTTTTTTGTTGTAATCTGGATTTGCTTTCAAATTTTTCGATTTTAAGTATCTGTCAATTACACAAAAACTTTAAGTAGGTACATTTGATCTCGGGCCCCCCAAGATTTTTTCATCTTCGATTCAAGCCGAGATTTTTCAATTACTGTTTCCGACATCTATTCAATTTTATAACGAACCAAAAATATACGAGTATGACACACTTTATTCACCCAAGGGGATTTATATTCCTTCTAATTAATTACTTATGCCAGCCGCAGCGACCCGCATCATTTTTCTTCAGCGCAATATACTGCGAAATCGATAAATAACTGCAATAATCCCGTGAACACCTCGAAAGTAAGTATAATTAGACATCTGCGGCGTGTCTCGCGCCTTTTTCCGTCTCCGGGCAACATCTGCTGCGACTCGGGGGGGCTATTTATTAATATTAATTGCCCCTCTATTAATTCTCAACGGGGATTGCGTCCTGACACCGGTTCATATTTTCCGAAGTTGTGCTGTTCTACGCCATAAGTGTAATTACTATTTTAAAAAGTGCTTTTCTAAGGACAATAATTGTTTTTTGTGTGGATATTTTGCAGTAATAAAACGAAAAGTACTTAAAAAATATAAATTATAAAGTAATCTCATAATCTTTTCATCTAACAAGGGATTTTGTTTAAATATGCTGATGTTTCAAAAATTTATCAGTCATTATTAAAATAATTTTGTTTAATATTACTAAAACGTCAGAAAAAATCTTTTCACAGCCGCACTGGGCGACTGGACAATAAATCTCAGTTCTTGACAAGTGGTTGACAAATTGCCTAGCAGTGCAGTGCAGAAATGCGGAATTTGGTGTGATTCGGGTAATTTTAATTTATGATATGCATCTTCTATTACTCATTCATATTACAACTGCGAAGGGAGAAATAATAGGGATATTTTGTTTAATAATATTATTACAACATGGCATTTTGGAGACCTCTTGAAACGTAATAAAACGAAATTTATCATCAATCTATTAAAATTGTTTGAGGATATAAATAATTAAAATATGATGTTGGCCAAATTAACATAGAAATTTTCTACACATGGTGTCCGCAAATTTCACCGACAACGTTTGACTGCATATTCACGACGATAAATAAATACGATCTACGAAAAAAAGTTAAATAAAAAATGTTTGGTTTTTGAGTTACAGGCCTTCAAAGTCGTCAAAAATAAAACTAATTTAATTAATAACTTCATAACCCTTTTACCGATCGCGTTAAAACTTGGCAACATTTATTTGAACTGTTATGACGTATTATTTTTCAAAGAATTAGTCAAATCAATATACTGAGTGATAGTTTTCTCCGGTTACCGCTCCCTTTTAGCGATCAAAACTTTTACAGTGGTCGTATTTTTTTAAACGGGCAGCGGCGTTGAAAAGGTCGTTTTTTTTTAAGTTGTCTCTTGAGAAACTCGTCTACAAAAAGCCATTCTTGGCTTTGAGTTCAGTAGGCGATTAAATCAAGATGTTGATTGCTGTGGCTATCAGGTAATGTCATTATTGTCGTGTTTCTTTAGGATTCTCATCACTCCGTTCGACAAAATGCCGCTCTTCCACGTAACCAATCTTTACCAGTTGACAAGCAGGTAGACAAAATGACAAGACAGAAGCATAATGTAAACTACACTAAAGCAATATAGGTAAAAACACTAAGGCAAACGTTTCGAAAATATCCAAGTTTTGACCTGTTTTCGGAATGTCTGTAAGTTCGAGACCGACTTAATACAGTTAGGAATATCATTGAAATTCTTATATTATGCATTGTATGTAAAATTTCTTCCAAATTGTGCAGTTGTATGCTTGGGCACAGTATACATTTCCTTATAACGAGTGGATAAATTGTGAGTATCACAGCCTTTAATAAGTTTGTTATATAAATAAGAAGGTAACATATTATTTTTTATTTTGAAAACCAAACATGACATATGATACCTAACCTTTCCTCCAAATTAAGCCAATTAGCACGTGAAAAAGCTTGAGACAAATGGTCATATTTACGCAAGTTAAAGGAAAATCTAATACAACTATTTTGTATTTTTTGGAGGGTGCTCTTATTTTTTGCGGTTAAAGTAGGCCAGTATACAACATCACAGTAAGCCAAAAATTACATAATCAACGAGTCACACAATAATAATTTTATGTCATTACTCAAAAACTCCTTCTGCATGTACAATAATTTCAGTTTATTATATGATTTTTTAACCAGATTAACGACATGATTGCTGAACCTCAGATCATCATCTACTATAATTCCCAGTTTTTTACAAAAGCTAATAGGCTTCAAAATTTCATCGTTAATTTTTATTACGAAATTAGGATTATTTATGAGATTAAAATCTCCCCTTACAGAAAAGTAGTTCAGATTTTTTTTCATTCAAAACAAGCTTGTGAGATTTAGAGACACGAATAATAGCATTTAAATCTCTATTAATACAATTCATGGCACGCAACATATCATTCTGGTTACAAGAAAAATACAACTGAGTATCATCAGCATACTGGTGAATTTTGTAATGTGTAAGATGTGAGAAAAAAAACGCAGTATAAACGGAAAATAACGTCGGCCCCAATATACTCCCTTGAGGTATTCCCTGTTTAACAAATCTGTAAAGGGAGAAATCATTTCCTGAGTAAACCTTCTGTCAGCGATTAAACAGATAACTAGTAAAGAAGGAAATTACATTATTACCCGCACCAAAATATTTTAACTTTTTTATCAAGATATCAAACCAAGGTATCCAACGCTTTACTAAAATCTAATAAAACTAAGCAGGTATTAAAGTTATTGTCATTTGTTCTAAATATATCATCTGTAACATGAAGCAGCGCTGTAGTTGTACTGTGTGATTTTCTGAATCCAGAATGTTATTTTCCTTTAAAAAAATATTAAGCTGGTTTTTTACAATTCTTTCGAGCACTTTTGATAAGGTTGGTAAAATGCTAATGGAACGATATTCTGAAAGAGCTACCGGATTAATTTTTTTCGGACACGGTAGGTATAATATGAGAATTTTTCCAAACCGTAGGAAAAACACCTGTCCTAAGACATTCGTTTATAATAAATGTAAAATGATCACTGAGAAAGGGAAAGACATAAAGCAACATTTTTTTATTAATACAATCAGATCCCATTGCCTGAGTTTTTGTGCGAAATAAAATGCTCCCAATTTGATTTGAATTGAAAATTAAATTCATTGTGACAAGAGAATTTCCCATTATACTTATTTAAAATTGGCGTGCTGTCTATTTAACCAGGAAGTTGGGGCAACTCGTCGCACAAAAAGTTATTATATTGATGGGGATTTAACTCATGGACCTTATGACTTGTTTCATTAACATTTAAATACTTTAATGTCTTCCAAAAGCTTTTAGGATCATTTTTAAATTTATACTATATCAGTAATAATTAAACAATTAAAGAAGCTATTTGATTTCAATACAATTTACCTAGTTAATTGTTTTTTTATTTAATTACTTTGAGATAAAGTAAATATGTAATTGGTAAATTGATATAATTATTAGCAGAAATTGCTATATGTTTTCAAAAGTGAAAAACCTTTAATGTTTTGATTTCAGTTGAGAAAGCAGATCAAGCCTAGTATTTTTTAACTTCTAGGCTTGATCTACTTACCAAACCCAAATTAAGTAGTAGTTTAACTGTAAACTGCAGTTGTAATAAGTTAGTCACTAAAACAAGAGAACCAAAGTCACTGGAGGAACTTCTCCATCGAGCCTCTTTACATTTGTATCATTTAACTGACCAGACTACTCAAGGGACACAACACGATGAGAAACTTACAGGGAACAGGAAGTATTAAAATAACTATTTGTTTTCTTAATTTTTGTGTATGTTTGGTGCCAAGTTATAATATCAATCTTTTTCCGTTCACAGATCTACCAAAATTAACGTTATACTGAACCACTACCCTTTGCCTCGTTAGAAGAGCTATTATTCCACATTTTTTAATTAAAAAAGATCAATCCATTTACGCCCATAAAAAATTTACAGTTGCAATACCCTGAATTTGCCCGGATTTGTGAACGAGCATGTCTATACTAATTGTTTGTGAGTTAAATGTTTGTGATGAAAACTTTTGTTTTCCATCGAGGATGAAAAAGTGGATGCATTATATAAATGTTTTTATGCAAAACCGTTTTTAAACAGTTTTTGCATGTTTACTAGCAAAAGTATGCGAATCTAATCTAGACTTAAGGGGCAAAAAGAATTTTTTTCGATTGCAAGGTACAATTTTTTTAATTCTGATTTACAATTAAACTCTACATAGACTTTCTGATTGTTAGTGTTCTATGGTACCTATATTAACTAATTTATTATTTAATAATTATCTAAATCATGATTCCTGAACTGGTTATGAAAAAATATGAAAAAGGTAATGTACTGTATTAGAAGCACTACAAATTTTTTAATTTTAATTTACTGGAAAACGAAAAAATGTGTCAAATGAAAATAAACGACTCGTAAAACCACAAACCACAACCCTGTGTGTCCATGTGTCCATGATTATGTGTCCATTCTTCAAGACTGTTGCGAATAAATCTTCGACAATGATCTTTCGACCAAACATTCTTAAATAGATAACAGCAACAACCCGACCTGTTAACTAGCACCCATCAATTCTAATACGCTATCTTCGGAGATAAAGCTTGCGAGATTAGTCGACAGTAAACATAAACCTGGAATTTGTTGCGAGTCATCTTAGGAGCTTGGGACTTTGTTCTCGCGAGGATTTATTGGGCTGTTCTTTATCCTGCAGGTTTATGCTAGTTAACAATAGCTCGCATCTTGATGGCTACCAGGTAATGTATCGTTTGTAATTATTTCTAGAAATTAACTATCCTGCTTTAGCTTTTTGGTACTATAAATACAGCTGCATATAACTCAGAATGGTGGGAAGGATTATGAACCAATTTTTCTCAATAAAGACTAAATGTTGTCTATACTACATTCCTAGACGTACTTCTTCAAGAAGAACTGGTAAATTATTTTCTAAAATAATGTTCTCCAGCCAGGCGGTTGGCAACGTAAAACATCCCACCAAAAAAATGTTTGACTAGAAACTTAAGTTGGCTGCATTAGCGTTGAAATGCACATTGAATGATTGAAACCGTGCACTTATAATAAACTTCCACTTTTCCAAGTTAAATTTGATATAGCATGTTTTCGTAATAACGCGTCGATTTGTTCTTCGGTAAGCCAAAGGAGATCTTCAACAAGTATGTCAAAGATTCTATTAAACTTGTCGTAAAATATACTGCAGACATGAACTGATCCTGAATTATACTTAGCTACAACCATATTATGCATAAACGTTTTCATGACGGCTAATCTGGACAAATAACTCCGGATGGTATGCATCTTCTTCGCCTACTAAACAATTAAAGGCGACAAATTACAATCAATATAATTTTATGTGTATATGTAATAATCAAATTCAGCAGTCTATTACTGTCATTTAATAATACACAGCACATACGAAGCTTTATTAATTTCCTACAATTTATGTTGAAGAATGATTATTTTTTCAGTTTCTGTGACATATTCATGTCGTACAATTTCCAGACTTTCTAGGTACACAGCCACCCTGAATATAATGTCGATTCAATATAACAATTGAAATAGCTAATGTCAATAAATTAAATTGGTACTATATTCTGTTCCATTGCTTTATCGATTTAATTAATTATTGATTACAACGCTAATACTCTTTAGGGACTTCGTGACCTGATGCACCTCATGCAGATTTAAATTAATTAATTATTAAATGGGGCTTTAAAGGGAATGGAGATTCAATATACAGCGTGGTAAAAAAGTTCTGCATAAAATTCATATTTTCATTAAACAACTTTTTTTCGAAAAACTGTGAGACCCGTTGATTTTTATTTGATGCAGGGCACCTTGTTATGTGGAAAAATTTTTTTTTCGATAATCCACTTACGGCAGCGATGACATAATTTTTTTTTAAATGACAACGCATATTTTTTTCGTTCGAAATTGATGACAGTGATAATTATCTAAACAACGGTGTGAAAATTTCGATGTCTTACATAACAATTTTTTTTAGAAAAATGCACCTTAAGTTCTTGAATGCAATAATTTGCTGTTTACGGATCAAATGCCTTAGAAAAAAATTTATTCGGCAGAAAGCATTTCAGATAACTTAAGTTGCAACTGGTGTTATGTAATATTTGCGGAATTATTCATCAGATATTGTCAGGATCCTGATTAAACTGCAAAATTTAGAACCAAGTTCAACCGCACAAAATCCAAATAGTATGTAGCAAATTAAGGTCGACTTTTTGTCTTCGAGTTTGCCGATAAATTCCTAAAAAAAAAAGATCCAAAGAAATGTTTACTTGAAAGGAGTAGATTACCTGAAATATTGAAGACTAAAAATCAGTACCGATTTAACATTCTTTGGTGAAATCGTTTAATTCGAAATGGCAAAACTTAGTGAACGCGAAAGAATTGATATTTTGAGGATGATTGGTTTCGGCGATAAGTTACGAACCCATCAAGAAGCTTGCCAATTATTTAATGCAACGTACCCTGACAGACCACCAATTACGCAATCTACGGTTAGTAGGGTACTGGCAAGGTTTGAGGAAACTGGTAGTGTGAAAGATGCTCCTCGTGCGGGTCGTCCTAGAGTAGATGATGAAACTAGATTGAATATCCTGGTGGAGCTCCAGGACAACCCTCATTCTAGTACAAGGTCGATTGCATTGAACAATGATATTTCACATGTAACTGTGGTGAACTTTCTCAAAAAAGAGAAATTTCACCCCTATAAGGGTCACTTGATACATGCATTGACTGAGGACGACCCAGACCGCCGTCTCCACTTTTGTGAAGATTTAATGCATCGATGTAACGGAGACCCCGACTTCCTCAAGAACATAATTTTTTCTGACGAGGCTACTTTTTATCTTAATGGATCGGTGCATCGACATAACTGCCGGTATTGGTCTCAGGAAAACCCGCACTGGGTGCAAGAAGTAGATCATCAGCACCCCCGAAAGGTGAACGTTTGGGCGGGAATAATAGGGCGTCGTATTTTAGGCCCGTATTTTTTCGAGGAAAATTTAACTGCTGCTCGCTATTTGGATTTCCTGCGGTTCGATTTGGTCCCAAGCTTAGCAGAGTTATTCCCGAACAACGAGGATCCTGATATTCCTGAGGAAAGAATTTGGTTTCAGCAGGATGGTGCACCGCCCCATTATGGAGTGCAAGTACGGGAGTACTTGAATAACACGTTTACTGGCCGGTGGATCGGGCGACGCGGAACAATCGAGTGGCCTCCGCGTTCGCCTGATTTAACACCTCTAGACTTTTTTTTGTGGGGCTATTTGAAATCGCGTGTGTACACAAACAGACCAGGTGATTTGGAAGAACTTAAAAACCGTATTCGTTTTGAAATAAATCAAATCGACCCGGGAATGCTTGAACGAAGTGTAGACGGCGTTTACACACGCTTAGGACAATGCCAAATGGTACAGGGTGGGCAATTCGAACAATTTCGCTAGACTTACACAAACATTAGTGTAATTTTACTCGTTTGAAATGTAATTTTGTCAACTTTGTCCTTTTCGGAGCCATTAATAGTGTAAGTAGACAATTATCACTTATAAGAACTTAAGGTGCATTTTTCTAAAAAAAATTGTTATGTAAGACATCGAAATTTTCACACCGTTGTTTAGATAATTATCACTGTCATCAATTTCGAACGAAAAAAATATGCGTTGTCATTTAAAAAAAAAAATTAGTGTATTATGTGTATAGTGTAAAGTGGATTATCGAAAAAAAAATTTTTCCACATAACAAGGTGCCCTGGATCAAATAAAAATCGACGGGTCTCACCGTTTTTCGAAAAAAAATTGTTTAACGAAAATATGAATTTTATGCAGAACTTTTTTACCACGCTGTATTTAAACAATGTTGAATTTCAGTCTTTGATGTTTGTAAGCTTTAGAAATTGTTTATTGAACACAGGCGGAGGAATTATTCATAAAGATGAACCCCTCAAGGTGGTTTCTTCCCGCAGAACCTCAGAAACTGTTCTAGATAAAACGATCAAAGTTTAAACTAAACTGGTTATTATTGTTAGACTTTGAATCTAATGGTCACAAAATAATTTCCCAATTTAGTTAGTCGCAAAATGGGGAAATTATTTTGATGAACTTTTCCATTGTTTGTTTGAAAATTTTACAGCAAAAGGTTCTCATATACCATCTCGATAGATTGCATTATTTGGAAATAAATAAAACTAGTTTAAAAATATTCAATTACTACAGCATTATGTTTATTTTCCTTTAACACTTCACTTACTTTTAACGTATCAAAATTACATTTATCTGAAAGTTTTCGCTGCCGTAGCAATACAGTTTAAGTACATCAAGAAATTTTTAGTCAGTCTTAGTAGCCACAGTTAGACCATCTATTCACTTGTGACTAGTGACTGCTGTCAGAAATCCTGTTTTAGCTACTTGCAACCACCTTGATGGGTGGACTTCAGGGTGCAGAGTTCGATTGGAATTTAATAAACAAATTGTTTATTTAAATATTTTTAATATAACTTCTAACCGTCGACTCTGAACAAGAGGTAAAATGGCTGACTATACCTTGAGGGTCTCTCAGTTCTTACAGAAACTTTATATTGTTATGGGAAAGCCGATAACGATACCTAAATACATAATACAATAAAGTTTTGAAAATTATGACTATAAAATAGAATAGAGAACTCTGACAATAGGGATGTGTTGTACTATATATGAAAAATGAAGGAAACAATTTAAGGCAAAATCGCTACATGATAAAGTCAATCTGTCAAAATAAATATAAATATAATAAAATTCTAAATTAATATAGGATAAAGTAGACTTAAGAATACAATTTGTCAATTGTCTGCAAAATTAAATATGTAATATATCTTGTTAATGTTATGTTAAATAGTATTTTTCATTTCGTACATATATAATAAAAATTTAGTGAAACACACCCTGAGGAAGAGCGAGCTCTATCTGAAATAATTTATAAGACTAGATCTTATTGGCGCCTGGGCAAAATAAAAATAATTGACTTTCAATCAATCTCAATCTCATATTCACACATCAAAAACATAACAATATACCCTCTTCGTTATCGCTTCCCTTTGAACAATGGTCGTCAATTAGACAACAAACCTGTCTACAGGACAATAACTGCACCATCGCAACCTATTGATGGCTTCCAGTAATGAAAATTAGATGCACTGGCTTCAAATCAAAAGCCTGGCAATAGGGTTTCTGATTTCTCGGCCTATTTTTTTCTCGGGTCTCGAGAATTCTCGACTAGGAATTCCAGGGACTTCTCGAATTCTCGAGAAATTTCTAAAACTTAAAAAAGTCATAAATTTTGTATTGCAATGCGAAATATAAACATGCTACTATACTTAACAATCATCATTAACATTTATTATTTATTCAGTATTTTTATTAATTACTTATGTTTCTACTTCTACTAACAAAACTAAATGAAACTTTGAGTTTCTTCTTAAAAACCTTTAACTTGTTTTTTTATTAAACAATTTCAATATACTTATGTTTATTTCAATGTTTTTGAATCGTAGTTTTCTTCCAATAATAATTATTAATAATCATTAATCATGCAGTCTTTTAATTAAATAAATAGTAAATAAGGAATTTAACCGAAGAAATCTTAAAAAAAAACAAGCTTTAATTTAAAGATACAGAAGCGTTCTTCCTATTAATTTATCACTTCAACATTAGGTATCTGCTTATAATAAAATTTCTACACAGACTTATAACTAGGTACAGGGTGATTCACTATATTTTGACCCCCCTTTAACTTTTTTGTTTTAAGAGTTATAAAAAAATGTGAAATACAAAAGTTGCACGATTTTTTATGAAATTTTCGAATATGATAGTAGAAAAACAAATGAAGTTCAAACAAAATGGCCGCGGATGTTAACTTTGTTAATTTAAATGGAACACCCTGTATATTTTTACACATTTGGATAGAACGTTCCCTGTCGAGCACAGTCATATATGGTTTGTTGGGTCCATCTCTAACAATAAGCGAGATAATATTAAAAAACGAAAAGAACGTTTTTTATTAAGAAAATAAAATATTTTGTAATTGTTGGACGTTTTTCGGGCATTTCTGCCTTTTTTCCAATTACGTAAGGATTTAGATTTATTTGCAATATATTTTGACATATCGAACATTGATATAGTCCAAAATGGGTATAAGTATTTTAACTAAATCGCACTAATTAGTCCGTGAGGGGCTTATTTACTCATGGACAATGTTATATGGTAGGCCGTGACAGTGACAGGTAATATTATGACAACATTGTTATTGTTTGACAGTTTGTATTATTATTTATTTAAAATGGGTTACACAGAAGTAGAAAATTTAAATATTATAGGAATTAAGATAGAGTAGTTAAGATATTCTCCATAGTTTATTTTAATTCCTAATAATATTTCAATTTTCTACTTCTGTGTAACCCATTTTAATTAAATACTAATACAAACTGTCAAACAATAACAATGTTATCATGACATTACTACCTGTCACTGTCACGACCTACCATATATAAGATTGTCCATGAGTAATTGGCCTCACACGGTCTAATTAGTGAGATTTACTTAAAATACCTATACGCATTTTGGACTATATCAATGTCCGATATGTCAAAATATATTACAACTAAATCTAAATCCTTACGTAATTGGAAAAAAGGCAGAAATGCCTGAAAGAGGTCTAACAATTACAAGATGTCTTATTTTCTTAATAAAAAAACATCATTTCGTTTTTTAATATTATCTCGCCTATTATTAGAGATGGACCCAACAAACCCTATATGACTATGCTCGACAAGGAACGTTCTATCCAAATATGTAAAAATATACAGGGTGTTCCATTTAAATTAACAAAGTTAACATCCGCGGCCATTTTGTTTGAACTTCATTTGTTTTTCTACTATCATTTTCGAAAACTTCATAAAAAATCGTGCAACTTTTGTATTTCACATTTTTTTATAACTCTTAAAACAAAAAAGTTAAAGGGGGTCAAAATATAGTGAATCACCCTGTACATTAAAAAAAAGAATCATCAAAGTAAACTAAAGCCTTAAAAACTTAAAATAAATAAATCATGAGCTGGTAGAGAAACCACTTTAACCGCTCAGTTATTTGTCGAGAAACGAATTGAACGCATGAACGAAACGAACTCCAGTCAAGAACTTAAGACGCGCGTGATTTTTAAATTTCTCGATTTCTCGACACTTTTTTCTCGTCTCGAGTAAGGCCAGATTTCCCGGGAATTCTCGCTTCGAGAAGTCTCGACCAGAAACCCTACCTGGCAACCATTGACTCCCTTCACTTGGTCATCGTCGACCCACACTATCTTCCTCCCATAACCACGTGTACTATTAGTTGCCAACACACATTTTTAACATTGTACACATCCGCAGATACATGAATACTACAGGTTGAGCGTACTATATACTACAATTGAACTGTTTGTCTGTGTTCAACAATTTTTTTGCTGAAGCAAGTGAATTTTCACCTAGCACCTGTCAGTTTTTTCTGTGTACTTAATGGTTGCGTCTTAAATGGAGACAGCCTGTATCGGTAACAGCCCTCGGATCTTGGATTTCATCTCACGAAACAGTTTCCTTTCTTTTCTCACCGTCGCCCGGTGCCTGTTCCAATTCCAGTCGCTGTAAATTACCTCCCCCGGACAGAAATACCTGTCAAATACCGCAGAAGTTTAAATTACTTACACTTCCGAAAATAAACAGCGCAGTTGCTCGAGTTTGATTTCTTCGATTAGAGAGAACGCATTTCTCTTCATCAGCTGTCAATCTGCGTTATAAAAACCGCTGAAGACCAAGGTGGAGGTATCGCCCGTGAAATTAAATTTTCATTGGTCTAGCAAGTGGCGCGTTCCCCAGGGACGCAATTGTTTGTTTCTCTTTTGGTTTCCAAACGTGGGCGAAGCGAATGAGAGTTCTATATTTTATTTTTATTATACCCAGCAAAATTGCTGATAATTATTTTTAATATTTTATCAATACAGGGTGTGTCGCATTTTCACCGTCGTTTACAATGCGCTTTTGCATTGTAAACAGCCAATCAATTGACTAAGTGGGTCGATGCAGGATCGGACTAAGTTTCGCGTAATAAATAATTCTTTATTAATTAACACAGTTAATGATAACAATGCACTTATTTAAAAAACTCCCTGTATTAACTGTCATCTAAATCACTCAGTTTGTTAAGTTATAATGAATATTCACTAATTCAATAATACTAGTTAGTAATTATAGAGACGTTTATTTGATATGTTACATATGTATACAGGGTGTCCCAGTATGAGCGTACATGGTGCTTATTTCGATCTGACTCCAGGGGCGGTTAGGCTAACTTGTCCTCAAGGTTATGTCTTCATAACTTTTGCATATATTAGTTTTATGTAATTGGATTAAGTTTTTCTAAATCTGCAATCAATTCTGAACAAAAAATGTGCTCTTGTTTCATAGCTCAAAAATGAACCGTTTTCGAGTAATTTGGGTCTAAAGTATCGACTGCATTAATCGTAGAAAAATGCATGTAAAGATTTTATTTGCTGTTATCTAGTAGGTACCTGTCATTATAAAAAACAAAGTTGTTTACAAGCGTACATGTCAAAATCAATTACAGTACTCGAATTTACGAGAAATTAAGTTTACAACATAACAATATATTAAGTATTATGGAATCTTCCAACAGCGAATATGCCGATATGATATTTGTCTACGGTTTCTGTGATGGAAATTCATTGGCGGCCTCATGAGAATATCTACGCAAGTTTCCATATGGAAGGCAACCTCCACGTATTCCAACGAGTTTTCCAAAGACTCCGTGAGACAAAGAGTGTTAAAATTGAAAATACCAAAATAAGAGGTACTTTGGAAGATGCAAATATTTTAGAAGAAAATGTAATAGCTGCTGTCATTAATGATCCTTCCACCAGTATCCAAAGAATATCGACGCAAGAAGGTATTCCACGAAGCAGCGTATGGAGAATTTTAAACCGAGAAGAACTGCACCCATATCACCTACATAAAGTACAAACTTTGCATCCTGATGATACCAAAAAAAGGATACAACTTTGCAGCTGGTTGTTAGAGAATATTGATAATGACGAAAACTTCCATCAAAAGATATTGTGGAGCGATGAAGCTATCTTTACGAGGAATGCGATAAATAATTTAAAAAATTTTCATGTCTGGTCGATTGAAAATCCGCATATGATACAATCCTCCGCGTTTCAAAGAAGATTCTCTATAAATGTCTGGGGAGGAATAATCAACGGAGTCATTNGATATTGTGGAGCGATGAAGCTATCTTTACGAGGAATGCGATAAATAATTTAAAAAATTTTCATGTCTGGTCGATTGAAAATCCGCATATGATACAATCCTCCGCGTTTCAAAGAAGATTCTCTATAAATGTCTGGGGAGGAATAATCAACGGAGTCATTCTGCCTGCTCAAATTATTGTAGAACATTTGAATTCAGAGAAATACACGGATTTTTTAGAAAATATTGTTGATAGCGTACTAGATGACGTTGTCTTAGCTTTGCAAATGTACTACCAATAAGATGGAGCACCTGGCTCATAACGGAAGACAGATATCTGCGTGGATCGATTTACATTTTCTAGAACGCTGGATTGGGAAAATTGACCTGTTATGTAGCCTCCCAGGTCTCCTGACCTCAAACCGCTTGATTTTTTTTACTGGAGTCATATGAAGCAACTGGTGTATGCCAAACCCAGTAACGCAAGGGACGATTTACATCAAAAAATTAATGTAGCCGTCGAGCAAATTCAAGCAACTATTGATTTGTGAAACTTGTGAAACGATGTCGGGCATGCATTAAAGTAAATGGGCAGCATTTATTGAAATTATTGTTTTCGATTTTTATATTTAATATTATCATTTTGCTAATATAATTTCATTTCTGTTGCATAATTTTCAATTTTATTTTTGTTTCCCCTATACGTAACCAAATATTAAATAATTCATAGAACTTGTTTAGTTTCTTCATATTAATTGGGCCGCAGCTACATGGGAAATTGTACAGGGTGATTCATTATATTTTGGCCCCCCTTTAACTTTATTTTCGTAAGAGTTATAAAAAAATGTTAAATATAAAAGTTGCACGACTTTTTATGAATTTTTCGAAAATTGTAGTAGAAAAACAAATTATTTACAATTAAAAAGAGTATGGAGAAGAACTTTGTTCTATTTTAATTCCTATAATATTTCAATTTTCTACTTCTGTGTAACCCATTTTAATTAAATAATAATACAAACTGTCAAACAATAACAATGACATTACCTGTCACTGTCACGGCCTACCATATAATATTGTCCATGAGTAATTAGGCCTCTTACGGCCTAATTAGTGAGATTTAGTTACAACACCTATACGCATTTTGGACCACATCAATGTCCGATCTATCAAAATATATTATATCTAAATCTGTAAATCCTTACCTAATTGGAAAAAGGCAGAAATTCCTGAAAAAGGTTTAACAATTACAATATGTCTTATTTTCTTAATAAAAAACCTTCTTTTCGTTTTTTAATAGTATCTCGCTTATTCTTAGCGATGGACCCAACAAACCCAACATGACTATGCTCGACAGGGAACGTTCTATTCAAATATGTAAAAATATACAGGGTGTTCCATTTAACATAACAAAGTTAACATCCGCGGCCATTTTGTTTGGACTTCATTTGTTTTTTTACTATCATTTTCGAAAAATTCATAAAAACTCGTGCAACTTTTATATTTCACATATTTTTATAACTCTTAAGACAAAAAAGTTAAAGGGGGGGTCAAAATATAGTGAATCATCCAGTACCTCAACTTTCTTACAGGAACTTACTACAAGATAACAGCAAATAAAATCTTTACATGCATTTTCTACGATTAATGCAGACGATATTTTAGACCCGCTTTACTCGAAAACGGTTCATTTTTGAGCTATGAAACAAGGCCACATTTTTTATTCAGAATTGATTGCAGATTCAGAAAAACTTAATCTAATTATGTAAAACAAGGATATGAAAAAGTTATGCACCATGTAGTTTTAATAGATGTACACTTCACCCAAAAATTACTTAAATCTCTGAAAGGTTTTTTTGAGGTATAGCGGAAAGTTGTTATTATTTTTTTCTAAACCACACCCTGTAACACAGTGAGAGTGCATCGCAGAAAAATACTTTATAAGAATTTTAATCTTATTTTGGTCTGGTCTACTCCCTGGTAAATTTTTGTACGCCAACACTGGGACATCCTGTATTGTCTGACAATACATAAATCTATAAAATTAACTAAAATGTTAATATCATTGCTTTGTAAATATTCAAATTTAAATTTTTGGGGGTTTAGCAAATAATGTATGTATGTATTACGTAATTCGTAATCATATAATGAACATTTGTAAAAAATTACTTAATTTTCACTACTTTATTCGGTTTTAATTAAATTTAATTAAAATAAAAATGATCGACCTATGAATAAAATATAATATGTTAGATACAGTATTTTAACCACCGTGTAAACCATATAATGCAATAACTTTATAGAGCGCTAGTTTTATACCAATTATTATTACCGTTTTACGACAGACCCTATTACATGTCTGCAGCAATTTGTAGCACATAAACTCAAGAGTCTATAAAAATATTAGCGTCTCCAAGAAAATAAATGTAACACATTTCTTTTTTATAGGCAGTTCAGATATGCCAGTTTTCTTTCACTAAAGCGAAAAGTTCCTTTATAATAAACTTTTAAGAGATTTCAGGGCATTTGAACGAAAATGTTTATGTTATAAATAACAGTTTAAATATCTTTTCTTCGAAGCGACTTCGAACTATTTTTTTAACTTACTTCAAAGTAAGTCTTTTCAAATTTTTTATTAGATTTCTAGTTTATAATTGCAATATTTTCATTGGAAATCGTGTTTTAAATACTGCGGTACTAATAGAAATATTAGATATACATACCAGATGATCCCTAAGTTCCTATAAATAGTTTCTGATTTGTGCTAGATATGAACTAATTTCATTTATAAGGTGTCCCAGCGAAAACGAAACAGAGCGACTGCGATTTTTCCTAAAAACACTGATACAGGACGATTTTTAATCGAAGGGGACAGCATGATTGCCGGATTTGTCCCTTTTGGACTTTTTCTTGTGGGGTCACTTAAAGTCCAAAATTTATTTCACTTCACCTACTTCCCTTCAAGATCTACGCCAACGCATTGTCAACGAATGCCGCCAAGTTACTCCAGAAATGTTACAAAATGTGCATGAACGCTTTTTACAAAACTTATATTATTGTATGGAGGCTGGAGGTCATCAATTTGAACAATTAATTGACTAACATGCAGTAATTTGCAAATAAATTTGGAAAAAGTAGGTTTTTAACAACCTTTATCTCCGAAACTAATAGGTCTAATTCAAAAAATAAAACACGGTCATTTAGAGAATTAGAATACCTGTCAAACGATACCTATATCACTAATTTTCCTGAGAGTTATTCGCTCTGCTTCGTGTTTTCGCTGGGACACCCTGTATAATTTGCAACAATGTAGTTACATTTTGAACTAATGATACCGTGAGAAACTACTAGCTTGAACTATACGTGCAACATTTAGTAAAGAGGTGAAATCGGGGTTATATCTCTCACCCACTCACGATAACATTTTTCTCCTAAATGACCATCATCAAAGGAAGATATTGGTCAGCAGAATTGAAAAATATAGCAGATATTGATCAAGTAACTGTATTGGTGGCATTTGTTATTTGTTTCGAAATTGAAATTGATGTAGAGTGGATAAAGCTCTAACACTAATCATGCACGCTCGTAATTAATAACTAGAACAAAATTAGATACTGTCCCGTGAAATTGACAAGTTTCGCTAATTGTATGCTTCTGATTGAATAGTAGATTGAAAATTTTAGTCAGTGCAGCCATGAACCATTACATATGCAAGTGAGATCGTATGGTACGATAATTTTGGAATATATCCAATTGTGCAGAATGTATACGAATTGCCTGGGAAAAAATAATTTTACAAAACAAGCAGATGTTCTTTTAACTTACGGGATCTTGTTTTACTTAAGCTGACGTTCGAACACATCTAAGGCTAGGTCCGCAGAGGTCTTGTACTGGTCTTCGCGTGGAATTTGTAAATTTTGCCACCACGAAAAACGCCAATCTTGGAATGGTGGTCGTCTTGGAGGGGTTATTGACCACACAAATTTTAGCAATTGATATGGGGCTGCTTCATCCGACTTTCATAATATTTGGAAATGTTTTAATTTTCAAAATTTCGGAACCGAGCGAAAATTTTCGCGGCCTTCGCTATCGGTAGCGTCGTAAATAAATTTTGAGAAATTTTCTGGAGACATTTGTAGCGCATGAATGGGTTCTGGAAAGTTTCTTGAATTGATGAAACATGTGAATTTTTCGAATAAGTAATCTGACCACTATAGAAAAGCAAATAACTTTATGTGATATCTTTTAAGTAGAATATAATAGGTTTTTATTGGAACTTTTCGGTTCTATTATATTCTCTATTTTAAATGCTGTTCAGATACTTTGAAACGACCGACGTACCAATTTAAAATTTATATCTTCACTTAGGAAAGACTTCAGAAGTAAGAAAGTTGTCTACATTTAGAATTTAGACCTGATTATCTACGATAACCTCATAACTAACATCTAGTAAATAACGTAAAGCAATTTCGACGTTAAAAAAGAACATCATTAAAAATAATAAATGCATATAAGNCTGAAGACATTTGTAGCGCATGAATGGGTTCTGGAAAGTTTCTTGAATTGATGAAACATGTGAATTTTTCGAATAAGTAATCTGACCACTATAGAAAAGCAAATAACTTTATGTGATATCTTTTAAGTAGAATATAATAGGTTTTTATTGGAACTTTTCGGTTCTATTATATTCTCTATTTTAAATGCTGTTCAGATACTTTGAAACGACCGACGTACCAATTTAAAATTTATATCTTCACTTAGGAAAGACTTCAGAAGTAAGAAAGTTGTCTACATTTAGAATTTAGACCTGATTATCTACGATAACCTCATATCTAACATCTAGTAAATAACGTAAAGCAATTTCGACGTTAAAAAAGAACATCATTAAAAATAATAAATGCATATAAGAGAAATTAACTGAAAAATAAATTATATTTAATCTCTCGAACATTTTCCTCCTTCGAACTGGATATTTTTGGTCCTTGGAATGGGATTATTTGTCCGCTTGAATGATTGAAGTGTCATCCTCTTCAAACTATTGTCATTATTGGCAAACGAGCGTCGATAGCAAAAAGATTGTTTACATTCAGAACATAATGTTTAATTAGAGTAAAATATGAACGTAGAATAATGGACCTGTCGCCCGACTAGTCACGACTTGATTGATTAATAATCTGACGTAATTAGTTCGGTGACAGATTCTAATTCACCGCATTATTCAGTGTATCGTTGTTTGTGATATGCGGCAGGCCAAATTGGCAATTCATCGTGTCAACCTAATATGAAACCGACATAATCGGAAATTTCCGATACGTTCTGGTCCAGTTTATTTTTTCCCTATCTCGTGTATCGATTGATGTATACTTACAATAAATTAGTTTTTCGAAAGTAATTTGTCAATACAAACAAAATTACCACCACCTTTTTTTTAAATAAATACTAAAATTTTATAGTCATAAAACAACTAAAATATATTACCTAAATGTTCTAAATGAGGTTATAGAAAAAAAAGTAAAAAATAATAATTGTTAAAATTTAAGACAAGTAATATTTTCAAAAGTTTTTTTTGTTAAAATCGATAAGAATTTAGCAAAACTATTGGTACCATCTGGTACACGCTTCCCCATAAAATCAGTTTCAATCAAAACATTTTTTGTTCGGTCAGTGGATAAGAACGAAATATTAACTCACACAAATCCATTAGAAGACAATTCCGCACCAGGTGAGGATAATAAAATTATTATGGTCAATTTCATTATAAACTAAAATGTCCTTTCAATTTAATGGAGCTATAAATTATTATAATAACTTTATATAGTAACTTTATTTTAAAATCAACTTTAGTGTGATTATGAAATCGGCCCTTAGAATTATAGTGATAGATGAGACTACCACATTAATACATTTTTGGTATTCAAGGTTGTTTGAAAGTCAACCCTTGTTTTTTAATGGTAATACAATTTTTGGCCCGGAATTCTGAAAGAGTGAAAAAATTTTCTCTCTCTTTGAGTCATTGGAGACAATCACTTGGAGATCTTTTATTTAACCTTGAAGACTCTGTTTAAGGATATTTCAAGGTCGACTCTTGTTTCTCTAAGGTAATAGCTCTGAATACTGTAAGATGTATCAAATATCTCCTTTCGGGGCAATGTCACTGACTCCAACATATTCTGAGGTACCACGATTTGAAGCATCCTCGTTGTGAACCACTTATGTTAAGGCCACAAGCTGAGAGTATGTAGGAGCAAATTCTTGAATAAGAAGTCTATCGTTGGCATTTTTATGTCAAAATCATGAATACCAGATCTCATGGATATGATTATCTCGCTGACTTGGAGCCGATTCCAGTAATTTGCATTAAAATAACGTTCAAGGTTAAAGCCAAGGTCAGCAAGTGGTGGTCGATGATCCGAACAACCATATTTCCGATATCTCGTTATCCTGACGAGATACCAACTTGAGAAATTTGAGAGGGGAATTCGACCTTCAAAATGACTGAAATGAAAAAAATAACTCAACCACATCTCCGACCATACAAAGTCTCACTATTTTAGAATCCGGGGTAATAAATTGTATTACCATAAAAAAGAACAAGAGTTGACCTGCAAATAACCTTGAATATGACCTTAAAATATAAATCAACCACGGATCCGAACGTAAAATTGCTAGCTTTTTCAGAATTTTCAGACAAAAATTGTATTAACATTGAAAAAAAAAACAGAACTGACCTTCAAATAACTCTAAAGAAAAGCTAACTCATCAAACATACACCGGATTCGAATTCAGCGACCCCAGAAACGTATGGATATGGTGAACTATCACACATTGAATTTTTTTTTGACGTGAGGACGTGTAGCCAATTTGGTTTTAGATTTAACAAAAGTACTGAAAATGCAATAATTACATTGCCTATGAAATAATTAATCATGTTATTTCAAATGGGAAACAGTATCTTGCTATAGTTATAAATTTAACTAAGATATTCGACACTGTTATGATATACAGGGTGATTAGAACTGACTGACAGAACTTATCCAAAAAAAATTTTTGAATGTAAAGGGGACTCTTACAAATACAATTTTGTAAAAAAAAATCACAAAGGGCAGTTCAAAAATGATTTAAAAATACACTTCTGCAAGGCACTGGAAACTGGTCCACTGTAAAACCTGATCTTGTACAAGGCAAAGCATGCAGTCGGCGACTGGCATGGCGGCAAAGTGTAATAAAAATGAACGGACTGAAAATTTAAAGAATATTCATCCCAAGCGAAGAAATAAATACAATTTTTATTATATAAGCAAATTCAACTGCTTTTGGCGCTATTACTATTAATTAATAAAATAATTTGACATACCTGATGTTACAACAACTGTTCAAAATTTTGTACCAACGTGTAACACATTTAGGCCCATCTTACCCAGTTTCTATGAATTAACACAAATGTTGACTTGCTTCACCGTAACAACAATGTTTAACCATAATACAAATGTTGTCTTGCTTCACCATAAATTAAAACGATATATATCAACTCCGAATTGCTATACACGTAAGCCATTTTTGACACTTGAAAAACTAATGTAAACACTATCGCAAAAGCGTTACTAAAATCGGAATCGGCTGAGGCTACCTAGAGAGAGAGCGCACTGCTCACAGCGCACAAAACGGATATCATTCATTTCGATGACGCTAGATACTACAGTAGCCCAGCCATGTAAAGGTTGAAAATACTATACATTATTCAACTTCAATAATTTCTCGAAGAACATTACAAAAATGTTTTCCATATTGCATCTATTCCCAAATTTTTTTGGATAAGATGTGAGTCGCCCTGTATTATTTCAAAAATTACATGGTATTGGTGTAATAGGACATGGCTTAGATTAAAAATAAAACTTTAGAATTTTAGAAAAAAATCGTGTGCATAAAAAGTTTTTCAAGATGTATGATTATTATGTCTATATTATATCTTTATTAATGAAATAACCTCTTAGACAAGCTAATCGTCAATAAGCACTTAAAATAAAAAATAACCTAGTTAAATCTATTTGACATATTGAAATCATTAAATAATTTGAAAATTTTCAACCAAGCTGTCTCTTCTTCTTGTTTCTACAAACAATAACCATTTTGGATAAAACCCAATATGAAAGTTAACCACCATACACTAATTAATATATTTCTGCTTTTAGGGATGGCTTTTTCAAGCGACTTCCTTTCAAAACGAAATTAATAGATGTCTCTTTTTCTCGACGTTGTCTCTAGTAGTCTGCCTTGTTATCGTCCCATTTAATCGAAAATTCATTAGGCTAGTGATCGGGGTCGGGATCCCGTTCCGTGGGTCGTCGTGGAATTCCAGTGAATGACACTGGGATGTCTGGGCATAATTTATCAGATACGGGTCGGCGCTATTTGACTTTTTAATTGGCACATCTCGCCACTTAGCGATCAATAATTTACATTAACAGCTATCCACGGTTGTCGACAGAGGAAACATTTTAATTCGAAATTAATTAGTTTGAGTTCGCAGGGTATTGCAGGTTTTGGATAGAGAGTAATCTGGGACAATCAGTTTTTCCGAAATTGATATTTCGTTCAATGGTGTATAGGTATTTCAGGGACAATTGAAGGAATATTAAGAAAATAACAAAGGGTGTAAGTAACGTATACAAAATGCTGACAGAATGAGGGAAATTATATTTTTTATAAGGTTCAATTCTAGGGCTGCGAGAATATTAAAAAATAAGATAAGATATTTTCCTATGGACATGCTTTTCCAAAGACAATACAGGGTGTTAATGAATGTCAAATATTTTTGCCACATGTCTGTTATGTCAAAATGAGGTAAATACACGGATTTGTGTTGAGTAAAATGTAATTTTAAAATCTAACTTACCTTAACATTGCGAGGAGCCACCGTTTGAGAACTGCTGATTTTCATAGACAATGTTCGATGTACCCACCATTTGCTTGCATACAAGCTTCAGCGCGACGTATCCAATTCGCTCGCACACGTTGCAACATTGCCACGTCCTCTCACACACTTTTCACATGTCCTATTCCCGAAAAAATTCGACGTAGTGAAAATCCTCAGGAGTAAGCGCTTGAACACGTTGAATATGAAATGGGTACAACTGAGCTTCTCGTAATGTCCGCCACATAACAGGATGCGTAATATTTACTTACTAGACGATATTTCTAGTGCTACGATGCGGATCTTCATCGACGAGATCTAAAATCATCTCCTCGACATTTAAGATTGTTCCCTTGACGCGGTTGTACTTCACCGGTGTCCAAAACTCTTTGCACTACAGCAATAAATGTTCGCGGTGCGGGGGCACGTCGTATCTTGCACGGTACATCTAACAAGCTATGTGGGCATTTTCGTTTAATTCGCCATAAATTATGAGCATATCATAATATTCGCGATTGCTAAATAAATGCGCCATTTTCAAAAGAAAATTTGGAAATACGGCTATTAAATGTACTATCGAAAAACAGCACAGCAATCACTACAACAATGTATTACAAAATACCTTTCGAATACAGTCCGGCTTCATAAGAAACCTACAAACTCGCAAAAAGTGTATTTCAGCAGTTCCAAAACAGTTTTAAACACATTTTTAATTAGCTTTTTTCTCGATTACTTTAAACTTCCGATGCAAGTCTGTGCATCAATTAGCTTAGATTTTGCTCCTCTTTCACCACTTTAAATTTCTGACATAAGTTCATTAACACCCTGTGGAATAATAATAATAATANGTAAAATTTCTGGGTTTATATTTAGACGAAAACCTCAATTGGAAATTTCACTGTCAAAGTCTAATATCTAAATTGTCATCTATTACCTATTTGTTTCGAAATATCAGAACAGTTCTTCATATAGAACACCTTCTTTGTCTGTATTACGCCCAGGTTGAGTCTCGACTGAGGTATGGTGTCTGTTTTTGGGGCAATTCGGTATTAGCCTCAAATGTTTTAATTGCACAGAAGCGAATTTTAAGGTGTATGGTAGGAGTTCCCAGTCATTACTCGTGTAAGGATATTTTTAAAAATTTTAAAATTCTACCTTTACCATGTCTGTTCATATTTGAGATCTGCTTATATGTATTCAAAAATAAAAGTAAATTTGTTTTAAGTGAAGCACTCCTCAAGTATAATAATAATAATAATAATAATATTTATTTTTGAAAAAAACAATAGTTTACACTCATTTATTAGCTAACAATTTAATATACTAACAACATATACAAAACAAGATAATACTAATAACTAAAACAAATACAATTTAAAACAATTCTTAATATAAATACAGGACATAAAACAGGCACTTTAAAAAAGTTCAAGGCATGTATGTCACATTCATAAAATTTTAATGCAATGAAATTTAGTATAGATAAGTTTTTGAGGGCGCCAAACACGTAAAATTATTTAGTTCAGTTAGTTAAAGGTCGCAAGCTTTGACCTTTCACAGAGACATTTGATGAAAAGGTACTCTTATTGCATTCGCTAAAAACACACTCTTTTTGAGAAAAACATAATTGACTGTCCCGACACAAGGTAACTTGATATATCGCTTTGTTTTCAGATTTTGTAAGGCTTGCTAATTTTGAACTATGGCCCATTAATTTCTGGGTACCCTGTATATGCATTAAAGAAATGGAGACTAATAAACTTTAAAATAATGAAATTTTACATATAAATATATGACAAATTTTATTTTAAAAATAATTTTGTCGCCCTATACATACTTTAAAATAGAAAGACGATAGTCCACAGTAAAATATCTTATTTTTTAATGTTCTTCAGCTAATCAGTTTCAGTTAACTAGCCATTGAATTTATGGAAGGTTATTTTAAAATACTCTGTATCTGCTATCTATTTCTAATACATAAAAAATAGCAAACCGGCAAATTCCTACAAGCATAAAATTAAATGAACAAAGCGTTTCTAAAAAGGTACTAGGATAAGTATTTGTAGTTTCTGCTATCGAAACTTGTTTTTAGATCTACAGGGTGTTTTCTAAGTCCCTACATTAAGGGTTCATTGCCTTCACCATTATGCACCAAAAATCCTTGATGAATTCAGCAATTTTGTGGCAAGCTTAATTTAAATCTTACGAACTGGATATTTTTTTCTTATAGATACTATTAAAAATTAAATGCACTTATTCATTTTAATTAGTTAAATCATTAGTACAGGTTTCGTCAATTTATATGAAACATATTCAGAGATAATTGAATACAAGTTGCAGGATTATGGCATAAGAGGGCAACCGTTGCAATGGGTGTCTGATTTTGTAAAACATCGTCAACAGTATGTATCTATTGATAATGTAAATTCAAAGTATGTTAATAGAATAAATTCCAACAAATTACTTGTGGAAATTGGGGTGTCACAGGGATCAGTTCTTGGCCCTATACTTTTTATTTTGTACGTCAATTCAGTTGGGTCAGTTTTAAATGATACATTTTTCACCATATATGCTGATGACTTGGCTTTGTTGTTTTCAAATAAAAATATTGATGATCTGAATGCAAACAAAAATATAACCCTGCAACTGTTATGTACATGGTTTTATGAACATAATTTATATTTTAATGTTGACAAAACCCAGATAGTAAGGTTTCGTACTGCACAAAGAAGTTGCGATGATCTGACACTTTCTGTAAATAATTGTGACATGGGCAACTGTAAGACGAGTGCTAACTTCAACTATGTCATGTAATTGTTTTCTGTTTAGGAATATGAGTGGGATCTTAGAAAGGCAGCAATTAATTAATTTATATTATGCCAAACTGATAAGTCGATTGCGATATGGTATTTGTTTTTGGGGTGACTCAACCTCGACGAAGTCTGTTTTTATTTTGCAAAAACTCATATTATGTATTATTGTTGGACTCGGAATCTCGCAGTCATGTAGACTTACCTTCAGGGAACATAAAATTTTAACTGTGGCATCGTTATTTATATTTGAAATGTCGATGTATGTTTTTAAAAATGTAGATAAATTTTGTTTGAATAGGGACATTCACAATATTAATACCCGAGAAAATAATGAAATACGTATACCTTTCACAAAATCAATTGTAGGTAAAGGACCAAATTACTTAGGACCCAAAATATTTAATCATTTGCCATACGAAATAAAAGAGTGTCAACAAATTGACCAGTTCAAACGAAAGTTAAGATTGTATTTGTCAGTTAAATGTTTTTATTCTATGTCCGAATATTTTTGCTAGGTTAGTTTTTTTTCTTTTAAATGTTTTTTTTCTTCTCTCTTTAGTTTCTAGGTGTTCTATCTCCAAGTGTTGACTAATGCTATATACTATTTTGTAATAGGTATCTTATATGGATAATAAAGTTTATTATTATTATTACGTGATGTTTTTCAACATCAACAATCACTAAGGCCATTTTACTTTAAAATAAAAAAAATAGGCAAATATCGATCAAATCAATTTTCAAGTGAGACATAACTTATTGTTAATCAAATAGAGAAATGGTGCAAGATATATAACAGAAATTAGTAGATACTAAAAAAGAGTATTAAAATCCAAAATTAAAAACGAATTTTGTAGCCACGTCAAGCTTCTATCAGTGTCTAGTTCAGCAGTATGAAAAAATGATATCAAAAGTAAAGTTGAAAGTTAGATTCACTATCACTAGTAAATTATGGAGACAAAGCGAAGTTCCATTTAAACTTTGATAAGTTCCATAATAGGCAAGCAATATATTTGTCCTAGCGGCACAGAGGCCTATTATAATGAAACGGAGCAGTTTGTACCGGTACGCAGCATATTGGTTCGGTGTGAGATTTATGTAATGCTATTGTGAAATTTATGCAAACTAACTTGCGTAGGATTAGGGTACATAAATCAAAGGGGCTATGGTATTTTATGACCATGTTCAATTTTTATTATTCTCGAATGGGGGGGGAGACTTCGACAATATAGCTATTTATCTCACGATGACATATTATGGAGAATAAGATACATAAATTATTATACAAATATTAAGAACTCCTAAATTTTTGTTGGGTTGCACTGAGTTTCTATCGACAGTCTGTAACTCCGTTGTTTCTGGTAACAATAACGCAGTTTATAAATTTTTAATTCAAAAGTCATAAATAAACTTCTTCTGTTTAGAACTTTTGATCTAATCAATATTTTTTGATGATCGAGGGATAGTCTTGTAAGTCTTTTGAAGGCGAAAAAAAGTACGTTACTGTTTTCTCGTGGAAATGAACGGAAAAAAGTTATAAGCGAAAAACGTGAATTTACGTAAAAATTATACAATTAACCATCCTGTAAACAATCTTCTCCCCATTTTTATGACTGTGGAAACTAATATGTTATTGTACATAATATTTAGCATCTGTAGTGATAAATTCAGCTTGCCGAAACAAAAAGTCACGAAATGGTCATTTACCAGCTTATTTTCCTGGCCTATATGATGTTCCATCTTTCCCACTAGATTTGATGCAACACATACTGAGCGAGTGAGTAAGAGCAGAGTAACTATTTGGTTTGGGGGGCAACAAAGCTGGGCTATTCTTGAATCACTCGAAATAGGGTTCCTATGTAGTTCCTCGGGAATGTTAGATGCACAAATCTTAATATGATTTTCTGAAAAATTACTTCCAAAAAAAATATAGTAGCAGTCCATGGATTATCAACTAGATCATCGTAATGATCCAATAAGTACATTTCATGAAGATATTTCAGAACTGTAGTCTGCTCGATTTTCAAACTTAAATCCACTTGTGTGTAGTCATTTATAAACTTGTTCAAATAAATAATATACTGACCAATTGCGATACTTCTTCCTGTAAATCCAATAAAATTGATGGCATAATTTCCACCCACAATATACGATAAATAAAAGCTCAAGAAGGATTATTATAACCTTGCAATTATAGAGGACCATATAGCGGAGCGCAACTATAAATTTCCTACACAGCATAAGAACATCAGATTTAGAATTGCAAGGGGCGCTGTATTCGCTGAAAAATCGTGGAATCTCACGATACCCAAGTGACTAATACCGGCTATTGTTTTCCCGGATTTTTCTCTATTTGGATTGGTTTAGGCTTGGATTACTTGGAATTGCTCTTCTGGAAATTCCCCACTGCGTTTTATAAAGCGGTATGTGGTAACTTTCCTAATGTTTTCTTTGGGGTGGCATCAGATTATGTATTATGTGGATCGTGAGTGTCGATGTTTGTTTAGCAATAGAATTTTATAATGTAAATACATCTATTCAGTAGAAAGTAAGGTGTAATAAAATAATACACGAAAAAAATGCCTTGTAAGAAGTTTATTTATTTATTTATTTATTTATTTAATTCATCCAACGGGATGAATAGAAACAGAAAATATGTAACATAAAAGTACAATAAAACAGCAAAATGGTATAAAGAAAGACAATAAAAACGGAATAGAACATCAAAAATGGTTAAAAAAACAACGGCAAAATAATATAAGATAACTAACAATGAATATAACAATATTACAAAATAAAGACAAAAATAAAACACGAGTTATAAGAATAAAACACAGATCTTAAAATGTGTAAGCACGCTTTATATCCGCAAGCGTACAGTTAAATATATCCAGCCGTTCTTCAATGTTACAGTAATTTCTTAGCATCATATACAAGGGAGACGACTGCAAAATATTAGTACGGGAGTAGGGAACAACAAATAAATTATTAGATCTGGCGTTGGCTCTAGGAACTCTGTAGCTAACAACAAGAGGTAAGCATAATGTAATCCATACCATTGTTAACAAGCCTGTATAGGAAAATTATAGAATTCATAATCCTCCTTCTAATTAGACTGCTCATCTCAAATCGTTTCAATAATAAGTCTTGTGAATACCCTCTGGTTGGATAAATCCCATCCAATATGAAACTTGCGGATTTAAAGAACCTTCGCTGTACTTTCTCTAACGCCGTTATATGACAATTATAACTTGGAGACCAAATTACAGAGCCGTACTCCAATTTAGGCCTAACAAAGCTATTAAATAAAACTCGTAATGTAGATATGTTTTAAAATCTGTACTGTTACGTAGTATGAACTCCAGATTCTTGTACGCTCCAGCTATGCATTCTTCCATATGTTTATTGAATGTTAATTTGCCGTCAAAAATGATGCCGAGATCTTTAACAAATTCGGGCCGATTAAGTATCTGATTATTTAAAGTATAATTAAAACAAATTTTACTATTTTAACGAACAAACATTACATTTGGAAGCATTCAAGGGCAGTCGATTACAATTACACCATACATTAAGCAGATTCAAGTCATGCTGTAGTTGCAAACAATCGGATTCGGAGTTAATATCTACATAGACTTGAGGTCATCAGCATACAACAAGGAGTGAACATTTAGATCTTGGGCGATATCATTAATATACAAGATAAAAAGCAAAGGTCCAAGTATAGAACCTTGCGGCACACCAGATGTTTGATTAAAAAACACAGGTACCGTACAAACTGAACACGGTGGGAAATATATGATTTTAGCAACAGGAGAAAGGATCTACTGACACCGCAAGCTTCGATCTTACACATCAATTTACCGTGATCAAGCCTGTCAAATGTCTTAGAGAAGTCAGTATAGATGACGTATACCTGACCCCTGCTATCCAGCGTTTCGGCAATAAACTGGGTGCTACATACAAGGTTCGACACTGTGGATCTGGCCTTCGTGAATCCATGCTGTCGGGAATTATCAGTTCCTTGTGTAACAGGAAAGGTGTTCATGAATTAACATATCAAATATTTTAGAGAAGTTGCATAAAATGGCAATAGGTCGGTAATTCTCAACATCATTCTTATTGCCTTTCTTAAAAACAGGACATCCTCGGGATTGCTTCCATAAGACAGGAAAGGTATTGTGCTTAAGAATAAGGTTGAATATTTTTAAAAGTGGTTTACAAAAGATGGTAGCGCAGTCTCTTATAATACACGCAGGCACATTATCCGGTCCGGTTGTCATATTTGCTTTAATCATTCTTAGTTGTTATATTACTGTGGTCCTCCATTTTGAGCAAACAACAATTGTAAAATGTATTTTCCCATAATTCCAAAAAATATATTATTTTTATAGCTGTAAGATTGTAATATTTTCAGTATACTGGGTGATTCACAAATGGTGACAAAAATTAAACCCCATATTTTTTGGTGAATTTTAAGGGGGTCTTTCCTACAACGTTTTTATCTACACTGAAAAAAAGGATTTATTTGGACTAAATAAATATCATTTGCCATGAACTAATCCTAGTTTTGAATATTGCCTAGCATATATATTGTGAAAAGTAACTAATAATAAGTTCATAGTTTTGTAATAAATCTTATTTGAATGTTAATTTATTTTTAGTGTAATATCACATTTCGCCTCTTTATTATTAATATACAAATTTTAAGATGTAGATGACATAAGATTATTAGAAATATATCTTAGCTTAATGTGAACTAACAGTTTTTCAGTGAAAATAGGTTATTTTAATATTAATAAATGAATGGTTTATAAAAAGTGAATTGTTTTTTTCGCTAAAATTGAACGTATTTCTTTCTTGATTAGTCTCAATATTACGTACTTTCTCAAATTTAATTAAACTGATAATTAGATAACTTATCTAAGTTTATAATTTTTGAAATGGTACATAGTGTTGAGATCTACTAATAGAGAAGCACATGCGAGTATATACGATACTTTTATTCGAACATTTCATTTTTGCTAAAAATTAATTTTAAGATTTGTATTTTCCGAACTTATTATATACATACATATATCGATCAAAACTACTTGTCATAGTTGTTGACAGTTTAATGATTAAAAATAATTGGCAGATTGTTAAATTGGGTTTTATTATAAAATGAAACTACAACAGCAACACTATGTCCTTATTTAAAACTGACTTTTTGACGATTATTACTTGTTTGACCCTAACTTCCACAGCTTCTGCATCCATTTTAATGATGAGTAAACGGAACACAGCACACAGCACTCTGTAATTATATGCACATATTATATTGTGAATATGATCTAAGAACAACAAGAAACACTACCTTTTGATATACTCGTAGTCCATACCGAGGTCCATACTAGCCTACTGAACTGCACAATACACTACAGGCACCTTGCATACATAGTCGCCATGATGGCGAAGATGCAACTGTCAGGGGAGAACACAACTTGGTCACGTGATTGGAATAATTTTTAAATAATATATTTTACTATTGAACTGATAATAGTTTTAAACTATATAAAAATTTAACTTTTATAACCAGCTGGTTCACATTTAAGAAATTATATATTTGGAATAATTTTCCTTTAAAGTTTAATTGTAACGTTAGATAGGCCAATATAAAATAATATTTATTAAATAAAAACGAATATAAATTTGTATTAAAAATTTATTCTTTTAATTCGCCTAATAAATATTCTAAAATCATAAATGGTTATATTAAATCTAATTTGTTAATTATAGACAAATTTGTTGCAAACTGTTTCTTTTTTTAATTCAAACAAATCAAATGACTTGTATTGAATGTAACTGGTTTATCTCAATGTAACTAGCATAAATGTAAACTAACTGCATTCAAAACAACCGATTCCTTTAATAGAAAGTAATTGTTTTTTCAGTGTAGGACGCTTCGTTAAAGAGTGTTAGACTACAAAAATTATTTTTAATTTTTTTAAATAATTTAAAAACTAGTATGTGACGATTTGAAATTGGGTACATATATTTATGTAAACATTGTCCAAAATCTGAGGGTTTTTCTTAAAATTGACATGCTCCAGTGGCGTAGGTACAGGGTATCGGTGGCATATTTTTCTAAGTAAAATAGTACGCTACTGCTTTACGGTAACAACAATGATATTTTCGGATTCGTCTTTCAATTTTCTTCTTAAATTATTTAAAAAACATAAATAAATATTTTTTGAAGTTTAACACCCTATATCTTTTTAAGCTTTATAGAAAAAACTCCCCTTAAAATTCACCAAAGAATACGAGATTCCATTTTTGGTCACCCTTTGTGAATCACCGTGTATAACCCCATGTTTGCGGTAGAAAGTAGTACACAGGGTGATTAATTTTAAAGAAAGATAGGGAAAAATGAATAGAAAACGAATACGCGATTTAAAAAAAATTAAAATACATATTTAAACCCCTTTTCGCACCGCTCCTGATTGCTGACCTACAAAGGTTTATCGAGAGTGAATCTTGACCTACCGTAAGTGTCTAGACATATAAAGTATGAGTTTCTTTCCTCAAATGACAAAATTGTACTTTTAAATATAGTAGACCGAAAACTTATTAATAGCGTGCCAATATTTTTAAATAGAATAAAATTAGTTTTGTTAAATGTTAAAATTTTAGTAATATTTACATAAAGAATAAGAATACATAGTTTTAATAGAGTATCTAATCACTTCTTTCCTGTCACTCTTTTTAGACCAATTGTGACAAACTCTACGGCATACGAAACTCTAAAAAAGCAACTATTGTTTTCCCAAACCTCTGAAGAAATGACAGATGTGAGAATTGAAACCATTAACTGTTGGCTGAAAATTTAAGCGAAAGTTGCCTATCGAAACTTTATAAATTATAAAGTACTTAACATTTTTTGCTTATGCTAATAATTTGCTGACTCGTACATAGAAACTTTTAGGAGTTCTGAAAGTTGCTAAACCATGATTTAGGTTACTTAAGCTTCCGTCTGGTATTATTTATCGGCGAGGAGTTTTTACTTTAATATTCATAGCTAGGATCAGACACGGCGACAAATTGCTGCTAGTCACCTAATTTGCACTCACTTCTTTTCTCTTTTTCATGATTTTATTAACGTAACACGTAAAACATGAGCTTATTTATTTACATGGTGAACTAAATGTATACAGGGTGTCTCAAAGTCGATAGTATGGGCCTACTGTGAGGATACAAAAAATTTAATTAAAATTTGCGATACGTGGTGTTAAATGGGATGAGGTAAGCTCCATTTTCAATCGAAAGTATTATCTTTCGGATTTGACAGACACGACTAATGACATCATCAATTATATTTTTTCCAGAAACATACCCAATTATTTTTCCTGTTAAAAAGCTCTCTTTTATTTGAGAAATTTTTCTGTATTACTTTCCGTTTAAAAGTTATAATCAATATCTTCTTAAAGAGTCTCAAAAGAAATACCACCAAAATATCACATTAGCGGTGGAAGGATCAAGTAGTCGTTAGAAAATAACTGAATGTTCGTTGTTTAAAGTGCATAAATGTCATTAAGAATAAATAAAAGGAGATAATTCTTCAATATAATTAAAACAGAAGATGATGATAACAATAACTAAATTTGAAAAATCAGGCAAACGCTTTCCTACTACATACATATTACAATCTATTCTCTACAGGGTGTTAAAAAAGAGTGTAAAATATTTAAGGAGGTAATAGTATGAACCAAAATAAGCAGAAAAGTCTCAATAAACATGGGTCCGCAAAGTAACGGTTGCGGAGATATGGAATGTTTTATGTTTTTAAGCCCCTTTTTTTATTTTGCAAAAACGTTGTGTATTTTCTTATAATAGTTGGTTGATGTTTAGTGAAATAAACAGTACGTATTTGACAGTTGTTCTCAGTGCACAAGTTTTCTTTCGCTATGGCTGGTTACTCTAACGCAGAATTAACAGACATGCATTTCATGTATGGTCGTGCTAATGGGAACGCCACCGAAGCGCGACGTCTTTATGTTGACGCTTATCCAAATCGCCAGATTCCTTCACAACGCATGTTTGGAAGAATTCACCAAAGATTGCGTGATACCGGTTCCTTGAGCAAACAGTGCCATTTATCCGGAAGACCAAGGTCGGTATCCACTCCTAGAGCAGAAGAAGAAATTCTAGCACTGGT